>NC_056740.1:207461730-207621730 GCF_019279795.1 Protopterus annectens | reverse complement strand
GAAAATGCTCAGAGACCTCTTCTGGATCTTTCTTTCCTAAACCTGTTCTTTATAGAGTCCAAATTCAAAATGCTGTTACCTCATAACCTTTTCTTCCTCATTCAAGTTTTCTGGTAACACTAGAGTTAAAAGGTGCTTAGTGTCACATCCCTATGCATCCAAATTTCAGGTGTTTATTAAGGTTTTGTGTGTCTAAATTACATTATCAGTTTTCTACCTTACCCTTTGGATTATCCCACTATACCAAGAGGGTTCACAAATTGTCTAGCTCCAGTTATAGCTCATTGCAGGCTACGGGTGGCTAGATTTTGCCATATTTAGATGACTTGCTTATCTTTACAGAGTCTTTTACTATATGTCAGGAATCTGTCTCTTGGGTGGGATATCTCTTACAGAAGTTGGGATTCCAAGAGAACATTCAAAAGTTTTTTGTGGACTCCTCACAGAATTGCGTTTCTTGGATGTCAACTACACACTACAGTTCAAAGAACTTTTTTTTTTCTACTGGAAAAAATAGATCTATATCTTGACCTATTTCTAGGGTGTTCCACTCAGACTTCAGACTCTGTGAAGGAATTTCTCAGGATTTTGGTTCTCATGGTTTCTATGATTCTCATGATACCCTGGCAAGACTCCACATGAGAAAGATACAGTGGTATCTGAAATATCTTTGATACCACCATCAACACCCTTTGTCTTTTCATATTCCCTTTGCTGAAGTATGTCAGAAAAGAAATCACTTTGTGGAGACAACAGATGCCCCTAAATTCAGGTCTCCCTTCTCCCTCCCTATTTCAGAGCAGCCAGTCAGCACATAAATATAAAAGAAATGCTTGCCTGATCAAGACACCCAACTCTCTGAATCATATTTGGTCCCCAGGACCTCTTCAAGTTGTTAAAGACAATACAATTGTCATGTGGTACATCAACAAGCAATGGGGAACCAGGTCGTAACTCCTTTTAAGGCTAGCCATGTTATCTTGGGATTTATCTTCACAGCACAATCTCACTCCATAGGCATCCTTCATTTTTTCAGAACAGAAATGTGTGGCAGACATGCTGAGCAAGACAAGGGCAAACCCTCATGAATGGAAACTAAATCAGACTATCTTCTAAGATTTTATCCATCTGTGGGGAGATCCTCAAGTAGACCTTTGCCTCTGGTCTGGACAATCAACTGGTAAGATTCTGTTCCAGGACTCATAGATGCCTACATTCCTGAATTGTTACTAGGCTGACAACCTGGGTGTCCTATATAAGCCTAGCCAAGTTTTCCCAAAAGAATAATGATGTCCTGTATCTGAATAGGACATTGAGGGCCAGGCATTTATAAGCTACAAGAAGGCCTGATAGATGCCTTTTCTTTTCCTTGGACAAGAATGTTCCTGTATGTTTTTCTACCCTTTCCACTAATATTCAGGATAATTCTGAAGATTCAGAAAGAATCCTCCAATATCATTGGGATGATTTTGGTTCTACCTTCTTTTGGAAATGACCATTACTATAAGCTTCTGGAAAACCTGGATCTACTCACACAAGAACAGGAGTGTTTGATACAACCCCAACACCAATCATTTTCAATTGACTACCTGGATGAGAGGGTCTTAATTCCTTTTAGGTACCTCTTTACCAAGGACATGCAGCAGGTACTAATGTAGGCAAGAAAACATGCTACTAGAAAATCATATATTAACCAGTGGAAAGGGTTTTCTAGTTAGTGCCAACAAGATAACCACACCCATTCTGGGCTAGTTGTTCTGTGGTTTTACAATATCTGTGCGAGTTACTATCCTACTCATTTCTTATTCCTCTATCAAGGTTCATTTGTCAGCCATTTTAGTATGCCCGCCCATGGATCCTCTTCTTTCAATGCAGTCTCATGTCAAAATGTTTTTGAAAGGGGTTTTGCATTAGAGACCTCCAAGAAAACCAGTGGTCCCTCCTTGAGATCTTCATTTTGTGTTGGAGAAGTTAACACTTTCTCCATTTGAACCAGCTAATCTGTCTGACTTGAAGTTCTTAATATGGAAAACAGTTTTACTGACCACTCTGACCTCTGCAAGAAGAGTGTCTGAGTTGAAAGCTCTTATGGTAAGTCAATCCCACCTTATTTTCTTCAGGGACAGGGTTTCTTTGAGAACGAATCATTCTTTTATGCCTAGAGTGGTAAAGTTTACTTTAAGCCAAACTACCCAGCTCCCTGATTTCTTTCCTGAACCCAAAAATGAGGCGAAAGGGATATATTGCACATTTTGGATGTCCACAGACAAATCAAGTACACTCTTTTTCATTTATTATGAAAATAAGAAGATGGGACAAATTGTGTCAAAATAGACTATTTCAAAATGGCTATTAAGGGTATTACTTTTTGTTATCACAACAAAACTATTCTAGGCAGTGTTAAGGCCCCTCTACCAGAGCCATGGCTTCATCTATGTCTTTTTGGAAGGGGTTGGATTCTAGAAGTATTCTAGAAGCAGCAGCTTGGTCCTGTGTGCATATTTTTACAAAACACTATAAGCTTGTTTCTTTCTCCAGGTGTAGGTCTAAGTCAGGCTTAAAAGGCCTATTCTCCAAGGGCTCCTGGACTCTTCCCCTTCCACCTCCCAAATGTAGTAGGCTAGGGTAATTTACTAATATAGCTAAGGCTGCTGCAGCAGTGATCAATATGATGAGCATAGTACAGTTGTGTAAGTAAACTACCCTAACAGTAGAGGTTCAAATGATCACTGTTGCAATACCTGCTTCCTCCCTCCATCACCTTGTATTTTGGTATGATGTTTATGCTAGGGTGTAGTTATTTTTTTTTTATTCTTCCTAGCTTTGTCCTTTCAGGGCTCAGACTCCCTCTGTCTGTTGGCAGGAAAGTTCTGAAAGGCTGGGCATGCAAACTTGTCCTTTTGTCAGCTTCATTCAAGCTGGCTGACAGTTTGGGTGCATGGAAGATGCCCTGAAGCTTTGGAAGCTGTTTGGCTGTTATATCCTTGGTAGGGTATAACCCATATAGCTAAGGTACTGCATCAGTGATCATTCAAACATCTACTGTTATGGTAAGCTTACTTACACAGCTGTACTTTGCGTGTTGTGTCAGGGTTAACCTAATGCTTAGTAAATGTAACACCTTGCTTGAATTGAGTTTCATCCCATGTACTTTTACTTTTGCATTCCCCTATCATTTGCTGAAGCTCTTGTTCAAAGTCTACATGCAATGTCATGCCAGCTGAATGCTGCAGTTTTGATGAACTTTTTCCTCTGACTTGTTTGCTAATGTAGTCTATCACCAGTATGAACAGCAGTGGGTTCAGAGATGAACAGATGGCACAATGGTGCATCAGTAGCGTTGTCGCCTCACAGCAAGAGGTTCTCCAGTTTGATTCTCGGCTGGGCTGCCTTCTGTGTGGAATCTGCATGTCCTCCCTGCATTCATGTGAGTTTCCTCTGGGTGCTCCGGTTTCCTCTCACATTACAAAGCCATGCATCTAGAATGTTTCTACCTGGGCCTCCACTGAAAATTGGCTTTGTTCCAAGTTGGACTTTCCCGGTTAACAAGTCTTAAATAAATAAATTAACTGTAATGAAGACCCACTACCACTGGAAACCCTTCTGTGAGTCTGACTGTTTGTACTTTCTATCATTGGGCCCTTATACATAACCTTCACTAATTCCACAAGTGATGCTAGGACTTCAAAGCATTGCAGGACTGTCCAAATCAGCTTTCTTGGGATTTTGCCATATGCTTTCTCCAAGTCTCAGAATGCCTTGTTGGACTCTTTCCTATCTCATCTCTATCTTCTTCTCAACTATTTGTCTCACTGCAAACATCAGATTGGTTTTGCTGCATCCTGACCTGAATCTAAATTTCTCATGTCACATCTTACTTTCTACTGCTCTTCATATTCATTTATTAATCACCCTCTCCAATACTTTTATGTAGTGACAGGAGTTTGATGCCTCTATATCTTCCATAGTTGTGAAAGTCCCCTTTGTCCTTGCACACTAGCATTAGAATGTTTATTCTCCATCCATCTGGGATGCTCCTTTTTCTCCATACTCTATGAATATACTCTGGAGCCATTTCTCCCCATAACTAACTTGACATCTTGATCATATCTGCTAGGACATTTTCTGAGTCTGTTGCGTTTCCTGACTTCATTTTCCTTAGTACTGTTCTTACTTCTCTTCTAGGGTGTGCTGTTCTTCCTGTAGCACATTTGGCTGTTTGGGGGACAGTACAGCTTCTGTGTGTGTTTTCTTTTTTTTTTATTTCAGAAGACTCTGGAAGTACTCCTTCCATCTGCCTTTAATGCTCTGTAGACTGTTGAGCAGGTTGTTGCTGACATTCCTTATGAAAGGTGTCTGATGACTATCTTTTTTTTATCTTTCTATCTTTGCATTGCAACCCAATGGATATTCTGCTGTCTGATGATTCACTTTTCTAATGCCTTGTTTTTTGCTATTGTAATCACTTTCTTAGCTTATTTGTTGGCCAATTGTATTTCTTTTTAACATGGCCTGTCTTTTATGCGTCCTAGTTTTTCCTGCACTCCTTTTTGTCTTTTAGTAACTTCCTGGACTTTTGCATTCCACCATCAGCTTTCTTTATGTAACTTATTTCCTTAACTGGCTCAGTAGCATATCTTTTTCTATAGTTCCCACACTTGCTGATCTGAGACAATGCCATTCTTCTTCAACTCCACCTATTTCCTCTTCTTCCTGAGATGCTAGAGCCATGGATATTTCTTTGAACTATTGTGCTTTCTCTACAGTCACCTTTCAAGTCTTCAGCCTAGTCTGTGTTGATCTTAGAGCCTTTGCAGCTGAATGTGGTCACCAACTGTTTATACTGTGAGCCAACTCTTTTAGTGGGGATGACTTCTGCAATGTGTGGCTCAACCCGATGCCCTTTCCTTACTAGGAGATGTCTACCTGAGTTGCATGTTGGTCACTTTACTGTGTAATCTTGTGACTGTCTCTCTTGCTGATCCATATGTTGGCCACCATCAAGACATTTAGAAGTCTAGGATGGCCTCTCTTTTTTTATTCCTGTTTCCACTCTCATGTTGCCCCAGGCAGTCCTCATACCCTGTTCTGTCTGTCCCGATATGCACATACAGGCCACCCATTATCAACACCAACTCCTGTTGTCCTGCTTTATCTAGTAGGTCCTGCAGCTGCTGCCTGAATGTAGTATTTTCCTTGCTTTCACAGTGCTACTGTGGGGGCATATATACTGAGACTACGTTTATAAGAAGAAGAATTAAAATCCAGGCCCAATTGTGTGTCTTGATCGTGCCATTCATTTTGGCTTTGTCTACATTTCTTGTGATATGATATTGAGAGGTATGTTTATAAGTACCCTGTCAGTCTCCTTCAAATCCTATGAACTGTTGCAAACATTGAGTAATGGCTGAGATCCTCATTAGATAATAAAAGAAGCCCTTGTCATACTAACGTGTCCGTTTGTGTAGTGTATTAATGCTGCTGTTTCCCGTGTCAAGGATACAGGGTTCCACCACTAACAGCAACCAAAGTGGCTAAACAAAATGACAGATAACCAAAAAAAAAGCCACCACATGCAGGGTTTGAAGCATCCTCCCCCCTCCTTTGTAATTTCCTTTTTTTTATATTTGAATGTTATTACATGTTAACCCTGATGTCTAGTGGTGGCCCAAGGGACTAATATCCTCTTGTGAGAGGTGGGAGGTTGCAGGGTTTGAATGTTTTTTAGTGCCTTTAAGGCACACTAATTAGAGTATCCCTACTGGCTAGGCCCCCAGCCCACATTGTTTTTCATTTGTGTTTTTTATAAGTTGCCTTAAGGCACATTGTTCAAGCTTTATCCCATTAAGCCACAGTGGGTATTGTAATCCCTGGTAGGTATTGGTTCGCCCAACCCACATCATGCATAGGTGCTGTTAAGGCACAGTGTGATGTGCAATCCCCTGTAGGTAGTGGTCCTCACTTTGACTTACAGTATGTATAATAATTGATAAGGTATGAAGTTAAGTATGATCCCTGGTGACTAGTGTTTCCCTCGACACATGTCTATATTAAGAGCCCTTAAGGCACAAGTTGTAAAAGTTATTCCTGGTAACTAGTGGTTCCCCTAATATTGCAGGATTTGGTCATTAGTGTAGGACAGTGTGGAGGTATGACAGCTCTCTAAACACACCCCTACACCACCCCCAAAACATGACTTCCTCCTCTCCACTCAATCACGCGCACCCTTTCATCCACTCACACATTCCTAATCTACTCCCTCACTACCCCCACCCCTGCTGCAAACTCTCAGGAAAATGCACACTCACACATGTTGCCCTGCACACATATGCAGACCCCGACCGTTAAACTCCCCAGCACTTATGTCTACCACAATGGATGATCATGAGGTTTTGGTCATGCCCATTAGCATGACTGTCCAGTAGCAGCTGTGTTAATATATCCCTTACTGCAAACAGTTCCAGGGGACAGCACATGGCTAATTAGCATATCCTTCTCCACCGAGCGTTTTATTAGTATATAGCATAGTCATGGACAGAGGCAACCATGATGCTGCGCATCTTTGTGCAAGAACACTGCAGTTAGCCTGTTTCTGACTATGCAAAGGTTACAGCAAAGTACACCTCACTTTAACTTTCCTGAGTGTTGTCCAATATGTGCAACAATTACAAATATGTGCCTTATGTTAGCAGGCAAAAAAACTTGTCTAACATCTAAAAATATGTCATTTGTCACATTGACAATGCAAGTTGAAGAAATGTGCAACTTGTATGTTTTAGATGAAAATTTTTTAACTGGAACGGTTAAGAGTTTGCATTTCTTAGACTGAGTAGATGCTTACAGTTTAATTTTAATTTTTGGTCACTTTGCATTTGTAATTAAATCATCTGATGAAAATTATTTTATTAGAAAAAATAGGGAAATGTATTTTGCTATAATCCAAAGTTAATTCCATAAACTAAATGGAAACTTTTTTCCAGGGTGTAAAATATTGGCATCTATCCAAAGAATGATGGCTGTCAGATTTATTTATTTTTTTGCATTTAAATTTTACAAAGTTTTTATTTGCTAACTACGCGACTAAAATGCACCTTCTCAGAAACTTTTCATCTAGAAGATCAAGAATATGAATACATGAGTGGTATAATCAAACATCCACTTTCTGAGTAGTGAAAGGAACAAGCATCTTGAAAAACTAATACGGAGACAACTTGCAATCAGCCAGAGGTTAGAGGTGAACCCTCCACTCTTGAAATGGGATTCAGAACTCTTGATCACTGTGCCATTATTCTGCCAGGATTTATTATGGTAGAGAGAATTCTGATTTAATGATCATATTATTTATATTATGAGTTAATTACAAAGCTGTGTATACAAATGAAATGCATGTTCCTCATTATGGTGTTTTTCAACACCTTTGCCCGATGGCCTGTAAAGCTAAAAATATTCACTTCATATATGAGATGTGGTTTCGCAAAGCCGTAGGGAAATCACTCCTTGGAAAACCACAAATAGTTGATTTTGCAATTAAGGCCAGAATGGAAATGGCAGATAGGAGAAGAGTAGTTAAGTGAAGCATATAAGGCAATATTAAATATGAAAAAAATACATTATAAGGTAAAAACAGCAAGGAATAAACATATAAATAAAGATATTACAGATGAAAAGTGGAGGGAACTATGTCTTAATCATAGATATGCAACTAAACCAAGCAAATTTAGAATTTCTGAATGAAAATGTTTGCAAAAATATTACTGTATCCCCTACAAGGCTTGAAAAAATGTTCTCCCATATAAGAGGCATATGTTGGAGATGCAAAGGCTCAGAAAGAGGTTCTTTACAGCATATAATTTGGGAATGTAAGGAGTTACTTCAGTACAAAAAAGACAATAATATGCTAAGCCTTATACTTGGAAAAGAATTTAACCTCAGTATAGAATTGTTTTGTTGAGCTGATGTTAAATCACATGCACTATAGAGAAAGAAGCATTAATATTTTTAGTGTTGATAGTGGTAAGAAAACTATAACTAGAAAAAAACAAGAACAAACCATCAATTAGAGATGCAAAAAACATTATTCCCAATATTAAAAATATGGAACTGAGAACTATTAAGAGATCAGAAACAGAACTCCATAATGAAAGGATGGGCTATACAGGATGTTGTACTACAGAATGAGTGTAAAGAGGATATTGACACCAAACAAAACACCTAGAATGTTTGTTTTTATTTATTAATCTTTGTTGACCAGGTTAGTCCCACTAGGTTAATGGCCTCTTTTTAGTGGAGAACCTGAGTGCTATTTATACTACAATCTTCCTACTTTAGGAGCCATTGTTTCCTTTACAGCCACCTGAGCTGCCACCAGTTCAAGCAGATAGGACCTCAGTTTAATGCATTATCTAAAGGACGACATACTCAGGAGTGCATCACCCCCCCCCCCCCATGCTGTACTGCAATGGCAGCAATCCACTCACTTGGAGAATGAATACAACCCACATACTTCTGGTCTTATAGACTTCAATATTAGATGTGAAGTCACTGGTCAAAGTGTTAACATTTGCAATGTACTGAAAAAAAACCCACTATGGCAACTGATTAACTCCTGATCACAAAATCTCAAATTATGTTGTAAATAGTTAATTTGTATGTTAAACAGGTTTTATTTAATGAGCAACACTAAATCAAACTTGGGACTGATGTTAGATAGACTATTCAGTTGTGATTTTGGATATTGATAACAGAATGTAAGCACTGATTGCTTGACATGAGGTTAGGTAATTAGTATTATATAAATTCATAATTATAAATCATCTGTATCAAAAATCAGTGCTGAAATCACAAGGACACCATGCATGGGGATTACACTGCGTGATAAAATGAACAATTTTCAAGAAAATATTTATCTTGCTCAAACAAAAAATTTTGTCAGGCTGTATCTGCTTTGGAGGTATGATCATGTTCAGAACTTGAGCCTAAAATGTATATGCAGTCAAGTTCCGTCTCTGAAAGGAAAATACCATTCATATGCATAGAAAGGAAGATCCCATACTCTACTTTGAAAAATATATTGCATTCATTTCAGTATTCATTTTATACTCTAATAAATGCAAATATGGTGAAATTTAAGACAAACAATGGCTTAGAATCTTGGATGGTAGGGTCTAAGTGGTAGGTCAATTAGATATGTTTTGTAGTAATAATGGGTGATGGTTAGCTACTTTTTCTGTGTTTTATTGGTTCACATGTTCCTAGGTGAATACTAGGCTAATGACTGTCCTTTTTAAGCTTAGCCATGCTTTCCAAATGTATTTGACACATTTTGATGCCACTCATTTTATTGGGGGTCCAACTTGGTTATGGGCGATTGAGCATTTACAAGCTTCTTCTTTCAGTAGGGACATAGGTGGCAGACCAGAGTAAATTTGTGATTTCCCATCCAGTGATCCAAGTTACACTTGAATAAGCGTAAGGAGGATATCTGCTTCACATAGATGCAAAGCCTGTTCCAGAGAAGGAGTAGTCTCCGAGACACATACCTGGCCCTCCTGCATACCATATTTATGTTGCAGATGAGGTTTAGATCCCTACATTGGGTGTTTCTAATGCTATCTGTTTTGCAGCTATGCAACAGGTCCATAAGGGCTAATTCAGAGAATGCTTTGAAAGCCAGACATAGATTGCTTTTCAGCAGTTGGAGACCAAGTACAAAGATAAAGTTTTGAGGCAATCAATGTACAACAAGCTGTCTACACCATGTATTCTTTTTGTGAAAAACCTCTGTAAAGGCTTTGTTGCATATGTCTAGTCAGGTGCATACCGAACGGACATTGTACAAAGTAATTGATTTGATGAAGGCTAGAAGAGTGGAAATATGACCTCTTTGGATCTAGATGCCATACCTTGCTTATAGGTTGAGCAACACTTGATTTCCTTGCTACCTTAGACACATGTTGGTGGAAAGTCAGATTGCTGTCTTCAGACTTCTCCAAATCACCAACCACTGTGTCTACTCTTAGGGTTATGTCATCAATGATGCAGTTTTCTGGGGCAATCAACTTTCCAAGGGATATTACTATGCATTTCTTGGCTCTGGCACCAGTTATTTGTCTGTGTTAGCACTTCCTGGAGGATATTATTGTCTTGGGGGCATTCTTTGATTGCACCTAGTTTTCAATCATCTGCAAACTTGCAAGAATATGTTGTTGGACTTTGTCTATAGTAAACTGGACATTTAGAAGCTCAAGCACATCATCCTGTTTGACCAGCCTCAAGACAAAGTTGTTATTGATTTTGATCTATTGATTAGATTAAGACACCTTCACCTTTAGTCTCTGCCTATGCAGTAGCTGGCCTAAATATGCAATAGGTATTGTAGCCTTGCACTACCAGCGTACTTGCTATGACTTTAAACCATGTCATGGTAACTTCACAGATGTCTGTATTCTCCAGGGTTAGGACAGCTTGGAAGGAGTGGAGTTTCTTGTTTATAGTCTTAGTATTGTGCAGTATCACCTTTAGATTCCTTTGGGTTGGGTTTGCTGTTGGAAGGTTTGTCAGTTTGGCATTGACAAAAAAGGCACTATGGGGATGACTATGTTTTAGCTAATATGAGGACAGATGCAGACCATTCTTGGTAAAGCAACTTGGTCTGTTGACCATATCCTCCCGTACTGACAAATATTGCATCCCCTTGGAATGACATGAGAAACTAAGCCAGTTATTAAAGTAATTCATCTTCCGTTTATCTTGTATCATCATCCTTGGTGAAGGTAGAATGCTGATCAATTTTAAGCTCATACCAGTCTGGGACACATAGTCTGAGAGCTCCATAATGTTTCTCTTCCTATAGTCCAGGGTGGCACATCTCAAGTCATTTGCACCCATATGGACTATGACTGAGTCATACTAGAACTTGTGATCCAATGACCAGAGTGTGTGCATGATCTGATGAATGCTGATCCCTGATAGACAACTGACAGTGACTTTCTATTTACTCAGCCTGGTGAATGGGACATCTGTGTGTCTCACAACTGAGTCTTCTATGACCAGAATATTGGATTGTGTGGTGGCTTCCTTATGGGCTTTGAAGTAGAGGCTCCATGAGATGTGACTGTATACGCTGTGGCGGGTGTTGCTTCTGTGCATTTGAGGCTGTTAAGGATATTTTTTGTAGGTCCAATGCCTGGGGAGGTCATTAGGGGTTTAGGAAGATTATGTTTAAGTGCATCAGCATATGTGGTTCTACTTTTCTGATCTATAATGTGTGTGGTGGGTGTAATGTGTGCACACTTTTAACAACTTGGTTGGTATCAGGAATGCCTGTATGTGAGAGGTTTATCTCCAGTGATCTGTAAATGCATCTCTCACATACCTTATCAATTTAAGAATAAGTTAGTTGTCAGTAAACATAAGGCAATTGTTATATTACTTCAGGATTCCCATATACACCAAGCTGACTGGGGAGATAGCAGGAAAGTTTATATTTATGGTTGCTGACCCATTTTAGTTTATCAGTAGTTTATTTTTTTTGCAGGAGGAAAGAATAGTAATAGGAGTATCTGCCCCAAAGTAAATGGAGCAACGGTTGCCACTGCATAAACTAGTTGGTCGTTATATGACTGAGTAAAAGGGAAGTCTGAAGGTTAGTTTTATAGGGAAAATATTAGTTCTAGGCTCCTGCATCTATACAGGGCACTGCTAACAACCACTGCATTGTTCATAGGTTTACAGGTGTTTACTAGGCTAATGACCACAAGGGCCTTTTTAAGCCTAGCCATACATCCCAAATCTCTGACAAGTTCTGATACCCTTGATAAGTGTAAGCATGGGCCTGGGAAATGAACGATTTACAGGTTACTTCTGTCCATTAGAGACATAGGTGCCAAACCAGGGGTGAATTTCCAGTTTCCCATCCAGTTGTTCAAGTTGCACTTGAATTGGCTTAGGGAAGAACTCTGCTTTACATGGTGAAAAGGAAAGGTGATAAAACTGTCCTCTGAGGTGCTCCAGTGCTACGTAGCAGTGTATCAGACACATAGCCCCTGCAGTTACACATATTGGGGCCTATAGGTCAGATAATCCAGGATCCATAAAGCTAAGGGAACATCCACATTCATCACTAACAGCTTATTCCCTTTTCTAATTTCTCCAAGTCTTTTGGGTTTCTAATACCATGAAATGAATGGACCCCATTCCTAAGTCAAAGTACGAATAAAGTTCATGAAATTAGTATTGTTTCAATCTTTTATGTCATCTTACTCTCCAGCCTGACTGGTTGGATGGTATCAAGTGACTGTATGCTCCATGCATAATGTGGATAATGGCATTTTTGACCCCTATCTTCTCCTGGTATGAGAACTGAAGGGGGTCTAGTTCTGACCTGACCTTGGGGCAAAGTACTTCCAGGACATGCCTCTCAAGGACTTTCATGCAGTGTGATGTGAGTGCCACAGGCTTGTATTCTGAAGTATCCCCCAGGCGTGCCTTCTTTCGCACCGGAGTCAGGCAGGATGTTTTCCACATCTGCACTATGTATATATGTAGCTATACACACACACACACACACACACACACACACACACACACACACACACACACACACACACACACACACACACACACACACACACACACACACACACACACACACACACACACACACACACACACACACACACACACACACACGTACAGGAATGTGCATTTTATATATTAGCATCTTGCTCTCCATTATATTTCACACAAATAGATGGAGATAGCCCATTTTACTGGAACTACTTGGTGTATTGTGAATGTATGACACACTTTTTGAATATGCACACTTGTCAAGTATGCATATTCATCAGCAAAATGGGCATTAATAGGATATTGCTGTGATAGTTGTGGTTCTCTTTTATCTAGCATTAGCTTCTTAGTTTAAAAATTGAGTTGCTAGGTCTAGCAGCATGATGGGCATGGTGATAGGAGGTAGTCAGGTTTTTCAGTGTATGTAAGTGATTGTACTTTATAAATAGTGAGTGTATTGAGCAGGTAGACGTGTATTGGAGTCTGATATCACTTGGGAGAGATCAAAAGCATATGTGTGTTTGTGTGTACATATATGTTTGCCCACACATAAATGCATAGGTTCATAGGTGTTTATTAGTCTAACAACCACAAAGGCCTTTTTAAGCCTAGCCATTCATCCCACATTCATAGATTATTCATAGATTCATAGATTAGTACTAAGCTAACTGCCCTTGTGGGCCATTTTAAGCCTAGACAATTATCCCTTGTGAGACTCAAACCCTGCACCTTGTGTTTGTAAGGCAAACACCTTAACTATTAGGCCACCCTCCCATCTCTGAGAAGTTCTGATGCCCTTGATAAGTGTAAGCATTGGCCTGGGAGATGAACCATCTATAGGTTACCTGTGTCCATTAGAGACATAGGTGCCAAACCAGGGATGAATTTCCAGCTTCCTATTTAATTGTCCAGCTTGCACTTGAATTGGGTTAGGGAGGAATTCTACTTCACATGGATGGGGAGCCTGTTCCAGAGAAGGAGTAGTCTCTGGGATACATACCTATCTCTCCAGTGGGTCCTATTTATATCACAGGCAAGGTTTAAGCCTTTAGAATGGGTAATTATGGTGCTGTTTGTTTTATAGATATGCAGGATGTCCATCAGCATGGGTCTGACAATGCCCTGTATGCCAGGCATAGATCTCCCCTCAAAAGCCTGTAGGAGACAGAATACAGGGATAGAGCCTTGAAGTGGTCTGCACAGGACATTTTATTTATGCCCTGTATTAATTTAGTGAGCAACCTCTGTGGACTTTCCAGTTGTTGGAAATGCTTGGTTAGGTACATAACAAAGGGAGCATTGTACTCTGTGATAGGTCTGATGAATGCTGAATGCAGTGAAACTGTGACTTCCTTGGACCTAGATGCCATACCTTTGTTTATAAGTTGCGCAACATAGAATGATTTCCTCACCACTGTAGACACGTGATGGTCAAAGGCTAGATTATTATCTATGGGTGTCCCTAAGTCCCTGCCTATTGGGTCAACTGTAAGGGGTGTGTTGTTAATATGATAGCTACCAAGGATGGATGGACAGACGAAAGCTTACTGAAAGGTGCAGTTTTTGTTTATCTAAAATGTGCCTTTAACATTTGAAATCACTTATGTTTCATAAATCAACTTCATTTGTTTGGCATACTCATGACAGCATTTCACATGGCAATAAATTAACTAAGCAACAGAATATTTGCAATCAAAATTAACAAGGCATCCTTTACACAAGCACATTACCAGTGGGAGTTCCTGAAGGTTATAGTATTTGACTATTACAGCTCTATCAATATATTATCATCTACTATAACATAAGTATTTTATATTTAGATTACTTGGTCTTCATTAGAAATGGCCTCTCACTTTCTAGCATCTCCAGAATGTATTTTCATGGTGAAGATGTTTACTAAAACTTAAAGATTTATATTTCTTAAGTTCCCGCATGCTACTCCAGCAAAGTATGCTAGGATATTTGGGGATGTAAAAGTACAAGTACAGAGGACATAACATTAAGAGGCGATATAAATGTGAATCTCACACTCAAATGCCACATCTAAACTGCATTCACAAACTATAATTGCAATGTATTGAATGACTCTGTCAAGGGGGTGAGGATAGTAGTAACATGAATATTCATTAGGTAATTGAGTTAATGAATATTCATAAAGATAAGACTCCCTTCACTGCAACATTTCCAACTTTAAAATCCTAATTTCATAATGTGATGGTACAGAAAATAAACCACAGAAGCCTGTAAGTGATGCACATAATTTCAGCACAACTATTAATACCTTCCTTAATATATTTCATTGCTGACTTGGAATCTGTCTAATGAAGGTGATATGATGCTATTTTTAAGACTATCACTACAACCTTCTTTAGCTAATGGTGTGTAGACTGAAAAGTGCTAACACAGGGGGTCCTCCCAAAGCTTCTTTAAGCTTCTGGAAAATGTGTAGACTGAAAAGTGCTAACACAGGGGGTCCTCCCAAAGCTTCTTTAAGCTTCTGGAATACCTACTCACATGCTGGGGTCTACAGTACCTTATCTGGCCTGTTTTTCCTTGTCGGGTTTGTGAGGGGAGTAGCTATGGTACTATAACTGGGGATGAACTTTCTGTAGTACCCTGTTGCCCCTAAAAATGCCCTCACCTGCTTTTTGGTAACAGGTGCAGGCCATGCCTGAATGGCTTCCACTTTGGCTGGTTCTGGCCTGATCTTACCACTCCCCACTCTATGTCCCAGGTAGGAGACAACCCTGCCCTCTGTAGTTTGCTTGGCATCTCCCTGACATGCTGAAGGTGCTCTTGCCAGGAATGGCTGTAGATGGCAATATCATCTAGGCATCCAAGGGCAAAATTTCCTGCTCCTGCTAGGATATGATCTACCAGCCTCTGGAGAGTCATTGGGGCATTTTTCATCCCAACGGGCATCTTTGTGAACTCATACAAGCCAAAAGGAGTCACAAAGGCTGACCTCTCTCTAGCACTGGGAGTCAAGGGCACCTGCCATTAAACCTTGGTAAGATCAATGGTGGTAAGATACTTAGCCCCACCCAGCTGCTCTAGGGCTTCATCTGTCCTAGGCATAGGGTAAGCATCTGACTGTGTGACTATTTAATTTCCTGTAGTCCACACAGAACCTGGTGCTGCCATCCTTCTTTGGAACCAGCACCACTGGGGAGCCCAGGGACTGCTGGACTCCTGAATAACTCTAGTTCCAACATTTGCTATATCTCCTCCCTCAGAGTTTGACTCTCTCAGGCACCCTATAAAGGGTCTGCATCCACATGGTGTTGCACCAGGTGGGTGCACCCTGGTTTCCCAGTGAACACGTCCCAAAACTCCCATAACACTGCTCAGATTTCTCGAACCTGGATAGGGGATAACTGCTGGGACATTGCTACCCCTTCCACTGAGGTGTCAGTCTGAGCCTCATTGAAGAGATCAGTTACCAGATCCCCCTCAGACTCTTCCTGCCATCCACTGCAAATATTTAGCACAATGGCCTCCCTATCATGGTAAAGTTTTCTCATGTTAATATGGTACAATTTGTGCCCCTGCCTCCTGCCTAGCAGTTCTACCATATAGTTAGCATCACTGACCTTACTTATCACCTTGTAGGGTCCCTCCCAAGCTGCCTGCAGCTTGTTGTGTCTGACAAGAATGAGAACCATTACCTGCTGCCCTATGTCATACTCTCTAGCTCGAGCATTCCTGTCATACCAGACCTTTTTCTGCTGTTGGGTTTCTGCCATGTTCTCCTGGGCCAAGCCCATGAGTTGCCTGAGCCTTGTCCTGAGGTTTAGGACATATGCCACAACAGACTCCTTTGTGGGATTCACACTCACCCTCCTACTCATCTCAAATTAAATCTAGAGGTCTCCTCACCCTATGTCCATACAACAACTCAAAGGGTGAAAAAAACCTGTGGATTCCTGAGGAACCTCTCTATAAAACAAAGCAAACCGGTACAAACGAAAGCTACTGCAAAAGACAAGTTAGAGAGTTCAAGTAGCCGCCAAACAAGCCCACTTTTTTGTAGTATATTGGGAAAAACTGTATATATTTGACAAACCCGATATTTGAGATTCTTTGATATACTATACAAGGTTTTTGGATGACATTTTTATCATCCTTAAAGGTGACAGATTAGTGGCTGATAAACTTGTTCAATATTTAAATTCTACTACTACATTCTTCAAATTTACATATAAGTTTTATACGTCTTGTATTGATTATTTGGATGTTAAACTGACTAAGATTCCGTGTAAACATAGTGTATGTTCTACTATACACAGGAAAACGACATATTGTAATTCTTTCTTACATTTTTCAAGCGCACACCCTTTTAAACAGAAGTGCTCAATAGTTAAAGGTCAGTTGGTCAGAGCTGCAAGAATGTGTTCTCTTGAAGACGACTTTTTTGTGGAATGTGAACTGTTGGAAAGGATGTTTGTTAACAGAGGGTATCCTAAAAATTTGGTTCATGATTTAACTGTGGAAGTCAAAGACAAACGTAGGTCAGGTATCTTTTTACCTATTTTTAACAAAATGTTGATTCAAAACAATCTGGATTTAGTCGAGACTAACGTAGTTAGTGACTTCGCTATAGGGAACACACCAAACAATGCCCCTATTCTTAGTTGTGACCGACCTGTAGTGGTCCACGCTACTACTAGTACTACTTTCAAAACTAGTTTTATTACCACATTTAACAATGACAGTGGTTTTGATAAATCTATTTTAATCAAAAATTGGCACCTCCTATACAAGAACAATACATTAATCGAAAGAGTTGGTCTTTATCCTGTGACTGTCTATAGAAGAGAAGCCAACTTGAAATGTCTTTTGCAAACAAATGGGATGAAAATAAATAGTAGAACATCAGGCTGTTTTCCTTGTGGAGCCTGTAAGATGTGTAAATACATCAAAGGTGGTAGTACATTTAAGATAGCTAACAAAAAATATCAGATTTCACGTAAGTTCGACTGCAACTCTAAAAGTGTCATTTACTTAGCTGTTTGTAAAAATTGTCCCGCATTTTATGTGGAAAAAACAGATAGAAAGTTCCGTGACAGGGTGTATGAGCACTCTTATGCAATTACCAAGAACAAAGTTGAAAATGCTTTAGCTAAACATATTAGTTTAAAACCAGACCACTCTTTTCAATTCGCAGCTATTGACCAAGTTGCTTATAACATGAGAGGTGGTCCTACTTCCCTCATGTTAGAATGTCATGAATTAGAATGGCAATTATTTTGAAATGCTTTTTCGCATCCAGGCTTAAACGACAATTGCAACATTGCATGTTTTCTCAAATTAAAAAGTTGTTTGAGATAAACAAGCATTTGTTTGTTTAACTATTTTATGCTATATACATAGTTACAACGAATGTGATTTACATTTATACCTGTAGTATCTGTTTTACCATAGCTGTATAGAAATTGTTTATTGCATGCTGCCTGTGCTTCATGTTCCTTTTAGAATGTTTACGAAAGAACTTTTATGAAAGGTTTATCAAGATTTTTTCATTAGTTCTGTTTTATTCAATGTATTATTCATGAGATTCAGTTTTGATTGGTTAGTACTTTTTGGCGCTAATTGTATGATATTTTAAAAGTGAATACACTTGTGTTGTGTATTTTATTCTGAAGAAGTTGCTCGAGTAGGGCGACGAAAACGTTCCTTGGTTTTAATAAACTTTGGATACGTTAAAACATATTTGCGCACTCCGTTGGGCTTGTTTGGCGGCTACTTGAACTCTCGAACCTCTCTATAAGCAAAGAACAGGGGGGGCAAATACTTGTCCCACTCCCTCTTAAACTGGTCTGCAAATGCCCGTAGCATCGTTTTGAGTGTAGAGTTTAACCTCTCAACAAGTCCATTAGTCTGGGGATGGTAGAGGGTGGTCTTTAGGTGCTTCACCCCGCAGTACTTCCACAGACAAGTCAGCAAGTCTGACATGAAATTGGCACCTCTGTCAGTCGATATTTCTTTTGGGAAACCTACCCTGCTGAAAATCTCTAGCAAAGCATTTGCCACCTTTTGTGCCTCAATGGAGGACAGAGCCACTGCCTCAGGGTATCTGGTAGCATAATCTACTACCACTAGGATATACTTTTTCCCTGTGGAACTTGGGGTACTTAGAGGCCCCACAATATCCATAGCTACCCATTGAAAAGGGTCTTCAATCACAGGCAAAGGCATCAAAGGAGCTTTTACCTTGTCTCCTCCCTTGTCTATCTTTTGACACTGCTTACAGGTCCTGCAGTACCCTATTACATCTCTGGCAATCCCAGGCCAATGAAAGTTTTGCACAATACGGCTCTTTGTATGTTTTATGCCCATATGACCTGCAAAGGGAATATCATGGGCTATGGCTAGAAGTGCCAGATAGTAGGCTCTGGGCACTGCCAACTGCTGTATTCTCTCACCGTCTAGCCCTCTCTCAGGGGTCCACTCTCTGTACAGTAATCCTTTGTCCCAGTATACAGATTCCCCCTTACCTTGAGAATCAGGTGCCTCACTAGCTACCTCCCTCATGCCTTGTAATGTAGAGTCTGAGAGCTGAGCCTGTCTCAGCTCTCTCTTGGTAACCTTTCCCATCTCCCCTTCCACAGGAAGTCTGGTATTCTCTGACAGCAGTGTCTCACTGTCAGCCTGGGTATTACTACTCAACACTGCCCTTGCAATCACTCTGTCCAAGAGAACATCAGTACACACAAGCAGTTGTGGCTCACCTTCAGTCTCACTACTACAGGGTAACTCCCTCCCTGAAGTAACCACCTCATCAGTCCTGGCTGCAAGTGTGTGGTCTGTCTGGGTCCCCCCAGGCTACCAGACCCACATGCTTGTCTCCAAGCCTGACTGCATGTAGCTGCATGTACACAAGGTACTGCATTATCAAAATCATACCCTATCAGGACATCTGCAGGGATATCCTCAAACACACCTACTTGCTTGTTTTCTTTTCCACCCTCCCAGTCAAGGTGAACCCTAGCCAAAGGTATTTGGAATGGGGTCCCTCCTAAAGCTCTGACTGGAGTAGACTGCCCAAACAAGTAGTGCTCTCTTGTGGTAGCGTGGTGCTCTTGTTGTCTCAAGACAACCTACTGTTGGCATTTTGTCATTCCCACTTACTAGTTTTCCCACCTTTTGTTCCCCACCTTGCCTCTGTGGACATCTAAATGCTACATGGCCCCACTGGTTGCATTCAAAACATTTAACCCTTGGGCCTGGATGTGTACCTGGACTAATGACTTCCCCTCCTACTGGCAGATTCTGTTGGGGAAGTCTGGGCTGTACACCATGGGTTCCCTTAGACCCATGAGCAGCACTGGGTGTCCCTTTCCTGTGCAGGGATGCTCTGCTTACTAGGTATAGATCTCCCTTCTTCCCCAACTCATCCACAGTACGGCATTGTCTATCAGCTAATCAGATTTTCATGTCCTCAGGCAAAGTGCTAAAGGCTTGGTCCCATTTGGGTGTGTGTGTGTGTGTGTGTGTGTGTGTGTGTGTGTGTGTGTGTGTGTGTGTGTGTGTGTGTGTGTATATTTGTTTGTGTTTGTGTGTGTTTGTGTATGTTATTGATGTTCTGAGTGAGTGATTACAAGACTGGTATGTGGAGAGTAATCTGAAGCTTACAGAGTTTGTATGCAGGTAAGGTTTGTAGTGTGCATGTGTGTGTGTGTGTATGTGTGTGTGTGTGTGTGTGTGTGTGTGTGTGTGTGTGTGTGTGTGTGTGTGTGTGTCTGAAAGAGAAAGACTGATCGGCTATGTATAATGTATGACTGCAAGTTAGATATGCCAGTGTGTGTGTTTTACGGAGGTGAGCCTGAAGTGTGCTTGTCTTTGTGTGTGTGTGTGTGTGTGTGTGTGTGTGTGTGTGTGTGTGTGTGTGTGTGTGTGTGTAAGAGAAGGAGACTGATCAGCTGTGTAGAGTGTATGACTGCAAGTTAGATATGCCAGTGTGTGTTTTACGGAGGTGAGCCTGAAGCGTGCTTGTCTTTGTGTGTGTGTGTGTGTGTGTGTGTGTGTGTGTGTGTGTGTGTATGTGTGTGGTATGTGTGTGTGAAAGAAAAAGAGATTGATCGGCTGTGTATAATGTGTGACTGCAAGTTAGAAATGGCAGTGTGTGTTTTATGGAAGTGAGTTTGAAGTGTGATTGTGTATGTGTGTGTGTGTGTGTGTGTATGCATGTGGTTTTGTGTGTGTGTGTGTGTGTGTGTGTGTGTGTGTGTGTGTGTGTGTGTGTGTGTGCGCGTGTGGTTGTGTGTGTGTTCTGTCGATGTGATTTTTTCACTGAGCAGCACTCTGACTAGTCTGCTATCAATAAAATGGACCATCTGAGCTGATGAAAGAACAATACATATCGTGCATTGCTGCTCAGGTTGTAGAATACCACACACTCCAATTTTCTCTTTTTTTTTTTGTTATGCCACTTATACATGTAGAATATGAAACTTTTAAATCTATCTTATCTAAAAGCAGAACCATACAAAAAGAGAGACTGAAGAAAAAGAAAAAATAGTGCAGAGAATCAAATAGGCAGATTGTTTTCCTTGATGGCATTCCAAGGAGAATGCCTGAGTACAAGCAGGCAGCACTGCAGTCATAGCTAAACGTCAATGAAATACTCCATAAAAGCTGATTTTAATTGAAAATGCTTATTATATTAAGCTGGAGAGGAGACAGACCTTGTCTTATCATAGGTGTGAGCAGTTTATGTAGTTTATACAGTTGTGTATATTTTTAAAATTGCAGTGGCGATAGCAGATTGTGGATTGTGGACACATGACCCAGCATACTTCAAGTACGAATTACTCACTCTCAGAAATACACACTGAGCACATGGTCTGGCAGTCACACTAATTTAATCTGTAATTAATTTGCCTACCTTTCCTTTTCCTCAGCAGGCAATTGATACGTTCACTCTCTGCTGAAACCTAGAACTGTCTTGGAAGGCTCTCAGCGTGTGAAAATCTACACTGGCTAGGTAGTTATCCCAGGTGTGTTATTGTCTGCTTACTAACTTATTTTAATCCTGTGTCATTTTACTGACATTGATTCATGACTAAAATATCTGCATTTATAATTTCACCTAAACTATGGAATATTATTCACTTCTTTGTTTCCCTTAGCATGGTCTGATTGATAAAGCAGGAAGATCTTAACTGATGGTGTTTCCATTGTCATTTCAGCCATCAATTTATTATGCTAGGCATTTTTATTTTTTATTTTATTACTATTAGTTTCTTTACTTATGTGCCTTACATTACTGTTTTAACAGGCTTCCAACATTCAAAAATATAATATCAGCATTAGTTTATATAACTTGCAGAGGGTATGGGTGGGGGTCTTGCTCCCTACAAAAACTCTTTTCTGTTTTTAATGTTCTGTGGATTTGCCTTGGAGCATGCACAGTAGTGCGTTTTAAATGCTTTTTTTTTTGTTGATGTTAAACAAGTTTACGTTTGTGTGGATTTTATATATATATATATATATATATATATATATATATATATATATATATAGTCACAGACACATTGGGCAGGTGGGTAGTTTTATGAACACTTACAATTTATGCTTAATTTCTACAATCCAGCTAAAGATACAACTTCTAGTTGTTACTAATGATGAAACAAATAAGCTAAACAAGCTTAACTCCAGAGCAGAAACTATATATACCATTAGTGCACTATTGCTTGAGGAATACATCAGGCATTGATGAGATCCCCATGAATTCCTGTAAACATTTCAAGACATCTTTGTCTCCCCACTATGGTCTTTAATACAAATCCCCATTAAAACTGGTGGCTATCCCAGTTGTGCACTGTCATGACAATTAAGTATTTCCTCAGGATGGAGGGACACACATGACCTGTATCTTTAATTCAAACCGAGATAAAAATGTGCAAAGATTCTTGCAACAAGGCTTGAGCCTTTGCTGATCAAGTTACTCCATTCCTCTCAGATGGGATTTGTTAAGGGAAGACTTGTGGGACCAGATCTTGTGCATTTATGTTTAAACTTCCTGTTGTGGACTAAAGGATTATCGTCCCCATAGTTGCACTTTGCACTGATTTTCCAGAAGCATTTGACACATTTTCGTGGGGATTTATGTGGGCAGCATTAAAGCATATATTATTAACAGTTCATCTGAAGAATGTGTCATATCTTATATACCAATATGTAAGCATATGTACTTAAAATTATATCTCTTCTTCACCCTTTAATTTAGAATGTGGGGTACAGCACAGATATTCGTCGCTCTTCCCCATTTGTCTTGGCTATTAAAATGTTAGCAATGTATTTTAGACAGAATCTGCAGAATACAGACATCAACATCATGGCAACCCATGCTGCCAGCACATCTTGGTGTGCATTATGATGTTTTGTGTGGGTTCATGTGCTGCAAGACAATTTAGAATATATTATTTCCCTTTGGAACGCATTGGTGATGCTTCAGGCTTATGACTCAGCCAGAACAAAACTCATTTTTTTCCTCTTAGTAAGACATGTGAAAGTTGACAATTTCAGATATATGGGTTTATATAAAGAAGATGATAGCAAGTTACTTACTGCAGGGGAAAGGCTCCACTTACATTTTCAGTTTTGAAAGGAAGCCTTGAACTGCCTGATTTCAAAATCTATGGACAATCTACCCTTTTTTATCAGTCTTGCAAGCAAGCATAATTCTGCAGCCTATCTGACTATTGCCTGTGCTGAAGGTTCTCAGGCACTGTATTCCTAACCTAACATGTGACTTGAAAGCAACAGGGTCTGGGACATCAGTGGGCTTGAAGAATATTTGAGGACAATATTCTTTAGTATATATGAATACCTGGTATTTGGAATAGGATTTAGATTTCGTCATGGGTTACTGTTGATGGATCCCTTTTCATGTGGTCAGAATGTTATTCTGGCAGGATGTGTTAACGAAATCAAAGGCCGGCTTCCCTAACTTCATGAAGTTTAGTGCTGCAGATCAGTTAATGTCATTACAATTCTGGCAATAATTATAGCTTAGAGAATATTTCACACGGTGCTGCCTATAAATCCACGCATTTTGGGAAACAATGCACATTTCATGTGTATTGGTGATTGCAGACGACTCCCATAATATACCCTCACCATGCTTTATCAATACGTACAGGATAAATCTAGTACAAACTATTCAAATCTTAAAACTGTAAGGTATGATATATATGGTAATCAGCTTGGTGACAGTGAATTGGATTCAGTCCTGATAAGCTGAAAGGAATTTAAATATGCTCCCATGATGGCCCTTTTTGCATTAAAGAAATATGCTCCCATGTTGGCTTTCACTAAATATAACCTTATCTATATTTAGCAATATGCAACTGTAGAGTAAAAAGAAAGAAAGGAGGACTGGGTGATACTGCAGGTTGTTGGAGCTGTGCACACCAAGATATGAATTACATGCATATTTTATGTTCATACCCAGCCTACCAAAGAGCATGGGATAATGTCATAGAACTGGCTACATGGGTGCTAAGAACTGCTTGGCCATCAATAGAACATGAGGTATTCTGGCTATTTAACATAATCATAGTATCATAGCTGTTACAAGACAAATAAATCAAGAGGCCATTTCCACCTTGCAAGTACCTAACCTTTAATTGTTACCTCCCTTTAGACCAGTCATGCCAAGGGTGAATTTATGATTATCTCTTTTAAAGGCAGAAAATGTATCACACTGTTTGATTTGTAGAGGAAGTTTGTTTCAGAGAGGGGGTAGGTGCTGGATGGTGAATATAGCCCTTCATCTTATCTTGTTTATTTGCTTGAGTTGATTTAGATCTTCAGTCCTAGAGTCAGTGGGATTGGTTGATTTTCCAAGGTTCAAGAGTTCTTGGACAACTGGATCCATTGTTGCTCTATATTAATCAGGGATCTAGTTGCCTAAGAACTCTTGTATCTTCAAAAAATCAACATTTCTTCTAAAACTAGGGCAGACATCTAAATCTAGTCCAACAAATAAATAGGGTCAGTGTGGCCCTAGTAGTACCCCAACCCTATCACTGGAAGATGTGATAAATGACACTTAACAATCACCTTGAATACAAAGGCTATGGGGACTCTCAGGTATGGTGTCTAGAGCTCTCTAGCCTAATGGTAAAAATTAAGTTGACATAAATTGAAGTTTCCAAGCCAGCATCCTGTACAAATCCTGACATAGTCTCCAGTAACTAAATGTTGAAAAGTAAACAGAGAAAAATTAGAAAAGTGGAGAAAAATAAGAAAAAGTTATACTTTAAAACACACCAGCGTGAAGACTAGCAAAATGCAAACTGAGACAAGTTGAGTGGACATGTCAGACATAACAAAATTAAATGATAATGTGGATAAAGTTTACCAGGAATTAGTGAAAATGACTGATACCATATATGAGTATATCAAGAAGACAGTTGGGAAAAATAGAAAACATGGAAAATTGCTCTCCTTGCATTTTGATGAAATCCAGGTGGTCAAGAAGACAGACAGTGAACACACCATGTGCTTGGCAAAGATGGAAATGGCACAACCATTTCCTTGGCTAAGATGAAAATGGCACATGAGAAGATAAAGGAAAAACTTGCTGAGCTCAAAGATAGGGGGTAGAGAGAAAATCGATGTTTATCAATGTGCACAAAGGCAGTGCGGAGCAAGAATGCAAACAATTCCTGGCAGAGCACATACAGAAATAGAGGCATTCAATGAAAAATCATAGTGACTGAGAGAATACACAGGGTGTTCCAGACAAGCTACACATGAGCCAGGTATCCTTGTTCCATTGTGATTGAATTTCAGTCTTACCTGCTTAAAGAGCAGATAGCAAGTGAACTTTGGAAGAAAGGGAAATTGCTAAAAGTAGGTGAACATAGGTATTTGTCAATCAATATTATTCCACAGTCACAAGGCAGAGAAGAAATTATTTTATTCTATGCTTCAAGATGTGAAGAAATTTAAATCTCAGATTTAAATCAATGCATTCAGCTATTCTACAGATATTTTTCTGTTGGGAAAATAAACATTTCTACAGCCCAAGGAGGCATTGGAGGAACTGGAGTATTACAGACATTATGTAATCAAGGACACCAGCAACAAGAAACAGAAATAGAGCTGAGCAAAGAGAAAGAGTGAAGAGCTGCAAGGAAGAGATGGCCTGCAAAACCTTTCTTTGTCTTCAGGCAAAAGACTGAAGATAAACACTCTGAGATGGTAAAGAATGCCAAAAGATTGAGGGACATACTGGCAAATATGCAACAAGAAGGTGAAAGTTTGCAAGAACAGAAGGAATCAGGGGCAGAGGAGCATTGAATAGACTTACAAAGCTGGGCAGTATTACATCTGAGGACCACATGCAGTAGTTGTAACTATATAATAATATGGCAACTGAGACTCTATCCAATGAGAAGCTATAGTGTCAATATGACTTGGAGAGAATGTACTTTATGCATACCTGAATGAAATGAGGTAAGCAAATTAGCCCACCTAAGAAAAGCAATGCAGTGCCTCATCACTGGTAAAATACAATCAGCACTGACAGTTCTAAGAAGCCATTGAATAATGGTGTGAACATGGTGTTATGACCCCTCTCATAAGATCATAGGAGGTTACTAGGCTATTGGCCTTGAGGCCCTTATAAGCCTAGCCAAGAGTTTAGGCCATGTTTAGACAAGTCAACACCCAGAGCCCCTGTTCAGCAGGGACAAAGGTGGAATCCCAGGAGTGTATTTTCTGTTTCCCATCCAGTTATCCAGGTTGCACTTAAAAAGGGATAATGAGGTACTCTGCTTGACGTGGAGAGGGAGTCTGTTCCACAGATGGGGGAGTCTCTGGGACACAAATCTGTCCCACCAACAAGTCCTATTGATATCACAGACCAGGTTGAAGTTGTGCGTACTGGTTGCTCGAGTGGAGCTTGACTTCTGGATATGCAGCAGTCCCATCAAGGCAGGATGCCAGACAGAGGTCACCTCTGAGGAGTTTGTATGAAACTGAGTAGAGGGACAGAGCATTTAGCCTATATGTGTAGGGTAGGTGTTTGAGGCCCTGGATTCTCTTGGTGAGGAACCTCTGTGATCACTCCAGCTGCTGCATGTGCTCTGTGAGGTACATGCCGAAGGGGGCGTTGTACTCAATAATTGACCTTATAAGGGAAAAATACAGGGATCTTATGACCTGGATGAGACACCTTTACTTATGAGGTGGGCCATGTAGAAAGCTTTCTGTACAACGGAAGCAACATGGTAGTCAAAAGTCAGGTTGCTATCAACCTGGGTGCCCAAATCCCTCACTACTGATTGTTTTCTTAAGACATTGTTATTAATGTGATAATATGTAGGGACGTCACTCTCCCCAAAGAAGATGATGATGCATATTTTTGGCATTCAGCTTGATGCCATGTTTCTGGCATCAGTCACTTGTTTGGGTGAGGCCCTCTTGGAGGACGTCCACATCACTGGGGGAATTGAGGACTGCACCCACCTTGCAGTCATCTGCAGACTTGATCCACCATAGCCCACTGGTTTTGGCCTGCACCTCAGAGAAGTATATCCCAAATAACAGAGGCCCCAAGACTGATCCCTGGGCTATGCCACTCATTACGGGTCCACTGCTTGAGGTGGCTTCCCCTATTTTGATTAGGTGGGTTCTATCAGTGAGCCAGTTTGCTACCCATTTGGTAAAATATGGATTGATGCCCAGTTGAGAGAGTTTATCTACTATTCCTGAGTGGGGAATAGTGTCAAAGGCTTTGGTCAGATCAAGGTAGGTGGTGTGCACTGCCTTCCCCTCATCCATAGCTCAGGTGACTGTCTCAAAGAAGTCAACCAGATTTAACAGACATGACCCCCCCCCTTGACAAAGCCAAACTGTGTGGGGTCAAGTGTTTGGAGGCTGCCAATGTCCCTGTTAATGAGGTCAATGGTAATCCGTTCCATGGCCTTGCAGATCAGGCTAGTTAGGCTGATGGGTCTATAATTTCCTGGATTGGTGGACACTCCAACTTTGTGTAAAGGGATGGTAGTGGTTGTCCTCCACTTGGCTGGGACAAACCCGGTACTCAGGCTTTGGTTGAATAGGGTGCCTAATGGTGATGCAAGTTCATGCATGAGCTCATGTAGGATGCAGCCTAGGATGTTATCGGGTCCCATGGAGGCTGTATTTTTTGCCTTTGAGAGGGCAGTGATAACCTGTTCCCTAGAGTTAAGGGGTGGGTGGGGGCAGGTACTGTGGATGTCCTGATTTAATGATGGGGGGACAGAGGTGAGAAGTTTTCACTGAATCTTTCAGCCAGTAAATTGACTATATCTATAGCATTTGTGTATGTGGTGTCCTTGACCACCAGTTTTGAACAGATCTGGGTGCTTCCTTTGAGATTGTGGACATATGTGAAGAAGGCATTATGATTGTCTCTAGTAGATGTGGCCAATTTGGACTCAAAGTTGGCTTTAGAGGATTTCACTAGTGCTCTTATTTGCTTGTTCAGGCTAAGGTGAGATTGCTTCCAAATGGGCACCTGTTCCTTCTTGGTCCTAGACAGCAATTTTTTCTTCTTGTTATACAGTTTATTTATTGCAGATGTCCAGCAGACAGGCTTACTCTTCCCTGTGGAGGATTATTTTGCCCTGTCAGGTATTCCTGATTCTATGCATATATATAAATACATGTACAGTACTTTGGTGTAGATGTGGATATTGGCGCCAGTTCCTACAGTGGGGGAGGGGGCTGTGAAGCTGTTTATACCATCCCTCAGGAGGTTGTAATCAGCTTTGGAGAAGTTTTTTGTTTGACCCTAGCTAGAAAGGGGTCAGGGGAGATGATGACTTTGAAAGTGACCGCTTTATGTCGGATCTTACCAGGGAGGATGATACCGTAGGGGTGCTGCACTGGTTACTCATGTTGGTTAATACCAAGTCCAACATATTATCACCTCTTGTGGGGTACCGACTAGTTGTTCCAAGGCATTTGCATTAATAAAATCGAAGAAACTCTGGTCATTTGTGTTCTGCCATGAGTAGTTTTTTCAATCTATGGTTGGGCAATTAAAGTCACCCAGGATCAGAGTAAAGGGATGAATCTTGATAGAGTTCCAAAATGATCTCAAAGCATGTAATTGGGCAGTCCTAAGACATCTGCCACTTGAAGAAGCTGTAGTATATTTCAACACCAAATTCCTAGCCATCCTTGATAACCATGCACCTGTACGGTTTATAAGAACCAAAACAAAAGTTGCACCATGGCTTTCAAAAGAAACCAAAACAATGATCTTACTTAGAAACAAAGCTTGGGCCACTTGGTGTACCACAAAATCCCCCTCAGATCAACTTAGATATAGACAAGTAAGGAACAACAAAAAAAATCTACCACCCTAAATAAAAAAAAAAAAAACTTTTACTGCCATTTACAACAGAAGCATCAAAACAATCCACAAAAGTTTTGGGCAGGCATAAATAAACTTATTCACCTAGGGCAATTCACAACTCCTACCCCTATGGCTTCCATTCAAAAACCTTTGGAGGACATTGTCAATACCTTTAATAGTTTCTTCACAGAAACTATCCAGTCAGTAGCTAACCAACTATCTCCCAGTTACCCAAGTCCAACCGCTGCTGCACCTAGTTCTCAACTCCCCTTCAACTTTCAACCAGTTTCAACATCACTTATCCGCACCCTAATCAAGAAACTGAGACCAACCACCCTTGCAGCAGATCTCCTCCCAGCTGAGTATCTAAAAAAAGTGCGGTTGCCATAGCATACCCGATCTCTATCCTGATCAGTAGAACTATATCAGAAGCCACTATCCCCTCCATCTGGAAGACATTCCATTTTATTCCACTTCACAAAGGGGGCAGTTCCACTGAACTATCAAAGTATAGACCTATAGCTATTTTGTCACCCCTGGCTAAAATTATGGAGAAGTGCATCAATAAACAACTCCTGAGTCATCTCATTCAGAACAATCTCCTGGCTAACTCACAGCATGGCTTCAGACCATTCCGCAGTACAATCACGGCCCTCCTCTCCTTCTCCAATGTTATTAATCAAAACCAAAACAACAATAAGCTTTCTTATACCCTCTTTCTTGATTTCTTCAAAGGCTTCAACATGGTCAAGCACCAACTACTCATACACACACTCAAAACTATTCCACTAGATGTCCAGGCTATCCAATGGTTCAAATCTTATCTGAGTGGCAGACAACAGGCTGTACTATGGCAGAAAAAACTATCTTCACTTCTACCTATCATTCTCAGAGTCCCACAGGGCTCTATATTAGGACCCCTATTATTTTTTATCTTTATTAATGACCTGTACAGTGTCATTCCAACAGCCACCTGCATTCAATATGTGGTGACTCCATTTTGATTTGCTCTGACACCTCCCCTTTAAGTCTGCAGACTCTATCCCAAAATGTTTTTAATACTGTTGAAACTTGGCTCTGTAATCAACATCTCCTATTAAATTCTAACAAAACAAAGTTGCTGCTTTCCTCCCCCACTCATAAAGCCTCCTCTCCAACCTTTACTATAAAAATCTAACAATGACACTGTCATTGCTCCAGGTGCCTGCACCAAACTCTTAGGTGTAACAGTTGATAATAACCTCAAGTTTGATACACATATTAATCAAACTATTAAAAAAGTTAATAAAAAACTAGGCTCACTATACAAGAGCAAACCTTTCCTCACTCCAATAGCTAGGGCTGTTATTGCCCATACACATCTACTTTCCACCCTCCTTTATGCATCCTCTGTCTTCACTAACTTGAATAAGTCTGACCTTAATAAACTAGCTGCTTTAATCATATTGCTAGATTTGCCACTGGAGCAGCACACAGAACACACCACTGTCTGAATCTAAAGACTCTAGGATGGCTAAAATTGCCTATCCAACTTCAGTACAATCAGTTAATAGTAGCACATAAAATTCTCTACCAACCTGAAAACACACCCGTACTTACAAACATTATCACTCCTTATACTAACCTCAAGTCACTTCACTCATCCAACAAATTACTAGTCCAAACACTCAAAACCAACAACTCAGCTGGTGACTCTCTATATTCTAACTCTGTTGGCAAAATATAGAACTCACTTCCCCCTGAGATAACTTCAGAACCCCTATTAACCCAATTCAAAAAAAAGTCTAAAACTATGTCCTTGCTTTAATCCTGACTAACTCTGGCAATATAAACATGTGCTAAAGAGGTCTTCTCCCCACCACTACATTGCTTCCTCATTGATAGACTATAAAAACAGATTTATATATGACAGAATGAGTGACTTTTATCCCATGAATTGTATCTGTAACAGTACTTTAACTTGTATAATGTAACAGTTTTTTCTGTATGTAGGTGTGGAGCTTTTTTCCTCAGGCCTCCACTGAAAATGGACATGTATCCAGTCAGACTATCCTGGTAAACAAATGTAAAATAAATAAATAAAAATAACATTTGAAGAGGTCCAGATAAGTGGAGTGGGCATCTTGAGTTAAATTTGGGGGTCTGTAGTTAGCTATAATTTGAATAGGGGTTTTGTCAGTGGTTAACTGCACCTAGAATGTCTCCTGTGCATCATACTGTTTGACCAGCCTGGAAGGGTGTGTGTGTGTGTGTGTGTGTGTGTGTGTGTGTGTGTGTGTGTGTGTGTGTGTGTGTGTGCGTGTGTGTGTGTGTGTGTGTGTGTGTGTGTGTGTGTGTGTGTGTGTGTGTGTGTGTGTGTGTGTGTGTGTGTGTGTGTGTGTGTGCGCATGCGTGTGTGTCCTTAATATATATTGAAACTCCACCTCCTTTGGTTTTGCTGCCCGCATTTTGGGTTCTGAATATATGATTGGATGAGTAACCAGGTAAGGCTGGGGTGCTGACTGCAGCTTTGAACCAGGTTTCTGGGACTGCACAAATGTCAACATTTTTCAGGGTTAAGAATGCTTGCAATGAGTGTGTTTCATGTTTAGACTCCTAGCATTTAGCAGCATGACCTTTAATTTTATGTGATTGCATCTCTCACAAATTGTATTCCTAGGTGGTAGTAGTGGATGGCTGTCCATGTACATGAGGCAGTTGCTACACTGTCGCAGGATTTCCATATCAACCAGGCTGGCAGGAGAAACCATAGGAAATTGTCCATCCATATTTGTCAGAATCGGAGGGAGAGAGGCCAGGGAGAGCTAAGAGGTAGGGCTAAAGCTCAAGTGCTTAAACCAAAACTAAGAGGCTTAGAATAATACTTACATTTTAAACAGGCTAAAAACAAACAGTAATAAATGCAGCAGAGTAGATGCAATTGAACACATTAGAGAACAAGTAGCAGAAAAAAACATGATAGATTTGGAGGAGGAAACACAAATATTGTAAAAGCAGCTGAATAAAGTTTTTTTTTTTTTTTTTTTTTTTTTTTAGTAAAGTGGAAAGGGAGAAAGGAGATAATTCAGGGTTAAGAAACTAACAGGGCTTTCCTTCCCAAATGTTCTCTCTGTATTAGGTGGTATGAGCTAATGACACTAGACTGGGAGGAGTGTCTCAGATCAAATTTACACTAGGGCCAGGCAACTGCAAAGCTGCCAAGTATAAGAACAAGACACCAATAGGGAGGGAGGGTGAGAAACTATGCTACAGCTACTAGCTACATTATTTTAGACAGAAAACACTATAGAAATGTTTATCACAGCAGAAAAACAGCAGCAAGATGCTAAATGAAAGTTTTAAACAGATAAAGGAGCAAGGAGACTCTAGAGAATGCTTTTAACTACAAATCAGTCATATGATATACTCCTTGGCAGGAAATCAGAACAAACAAACAGATGCTTAACAAATAGAGATAATTTCCAGTTAATACCTTTCACACAGTGAAACTAGCTAAAAAAGCTTTACAAACAGTATGACAGTAACTAAAATGATTTAACAGGCCCTTTAAGGCAGACAATTTCAGTACAATAGTGCAGATTAGTTTATAGCAATAAAATACAGTGAAAAATAGGCAGCAGACAATAAAAAGTGCTATAAATGGTTAGAATAAGCAATAACTAGTACAAATAAGCAAAAATACAGGATACTTATTGTTATATATCAAGATCAGAGTTGTGGGGAGTGCCCCTCCTCTGTTCAGCTCAGTGTGAATTAACAAAAGTCCTCTCAGAGCCAGGGCCTAAAAACCAAAAGGTACAACCTGAAATAATTTTTTAAAAAGCTCAGAAGGATCAATGAGTGCTTAGTCCAAGCCCTAGACCAGCCAACCTTTACCAGCCAGCAACCAATCAACACAACCCTCTCCCTAAGGTAAAGAAAGGCTAATTCAAGATGGCCTGGGACATGTGCTCAGAACAAACAACTATTGCAAACAAACAAACAGGCCCAGAGACAGCAAATCTGAACTGGGACGATGCTACAGATAGTAGCTACACTATTTTAGGCAGAAAACACTACATAAATGTTTAATGTAGCAGAAAAACAGCAGTGATTCACTAAATAAAAGTTTTAAACAGATAAAGAAGCAAGGAGACTCTATAGAATGCCTTTAACTGCAAAGAAATCAGTTATATGATGCACTCCTTTGCAGGAAATCAGAACAAAGAAATAGGTTCATAGGTTCATACGTGCATACTAGGCTAATGGCTCTAGAGCCTTCACAAACCTAGCCCATAGAAGTGCCCTGGCATCGTGCTGCCTGATGTTAGTTCCCAGTGTCTCTATCAAGTAGAGCCACTGGAGTGATCCCCTGGGTGAACTTTCTATTTCCCATCCACTCATCAAGATTTCTCTTGAAGAAGGCCAGTGAAGTACAGTACTTGACATGCATGGAGAGTCTATTCCGGAGCATGGGCAGTCTCTGGGTTATGAACCTTTCCCTTCAGCATGTTTTGTTGATTGTGGTAATGAGGTTGAGGTCTCTAGAGGGTGTGGTGTGGAGGGATTGGGATTTCTTTAGATGTAGCATTTCTAACAGAGCTGGGTCAGACATGGCTTTCTAAGTCAAGCAGAGATCGCCTCTTAGTAGACAATATGAGACAGAGAATAGCTGGAGTTTTTGAGTCTATGTATGACATGTGTTTAAGGCCTAGGATCCTCTTTGTGATGTACATTTGTGGCCTTTCTAGCTGTTGCGTGTGTCTAGTGAGGTACATGCCAAATGAGGCATTATACTCGATGATTGTCCTAATGAGGGAAGAGTAGAGAGAGATGATGACCTCTTTCTTCCTCGATGCAAAATCCTTGGTAATGAGATGTGCCACATAGAAGGACTTTCTGACCACAGTGTCAATGTGGTGGTCGAAGGAGAGGTTGCTGTCAATCTGTGGCCTCAGATCTCTTATAATGCCTTCAGTGTTCAGTGGGCTCCCATCTTTTTTCCCCAAGGAGGATGAAGATGCATTTTTGGCATTAAGCTTACGGCCATGGTTTCAACACCAGTCATTGGTGTCAGTGATCTATAGGATGCTTAACAAATAGAGAAAATTTCCAGTTAATACCTTTCACACAGTGAAACTAGCTAAAAAAGCTTTACAAACAGTGTGACAGTAACAAAAGTGATTTAACAGGTCCCGTAAGGCAGACAATTTCAGTATAATAGTGCAGATTAGTTTATAGCAATAAACTACAGTGAAAAATAGTAGGCAACAGACAATAAAAAAGTACTATAAATGGTTAGAATAAGCAATAGCTAGTAAAAATAAGCAAAAAGAAATGGGATACTAGGCCAGTGATCAAGTAGCCTCAATCCTCAGCAGTGACACCTGTGGGGAATGTTCACTTTCAGAGAAATAGATACACACAGAATTTCTAGATTTAGCTCTCTGTGCCAAGTACAATTTCCTTTAAAAGCACAACAGCTAGTGGTTGTGGCTTTATTGGCCTGAATTTGTCCATAAATAGACTTAAAAGAAAAAGTCATGGACATTTGGAATTGCCATTTAGCTGAAACACCTGATTTCCTTAAAGGGTAATTTGCATATATCCCATGTCGCCTCTAATACAAGAAGTTTAAGGAATCACACAGTGGAAAGTCTAGCCTTGCTAAATTTATTTTTGCTTTTTTGGTTTTTCTGTGTGACCTTTTTTGCCCATTGTTTTAGTTTGTTAGTTGGGATATTTTGCAGTCCCCTAAGATTTATGGAAATCAGTTGGGTACGACAACCCTGTGTTTCCAAAGGTTAGCCAAACATTTCCACTTATGCTGTGCTGATGATGCCATAATAAGGTAGAAACATGCATGTCCACAGCTAGTCAGGTTTTGTTTTATTGGCCTGAATTTGTCCATAAATAGACTTAAAAGAAAAAGTCATGGGCATTTAGAAGTGCCATTTAGCTGAAACATCTTATGTTCTTAAAGGGTAATTTGCATATATGCCATGTCACCTCTAATACAAGAAGTTTAAGGAATCACACAGTGGAAAATCTAACTTTGCTAGATTTTTATTTTTTGTTTCTTAAGAGCACACAGGGAACACAGTCAGCCTGGGGTCTGGATTTCTTTATATTCTCCCTCCAGGGCCCCAGTAAGGTGCCCCACTAGCACAGCTACAATGTTAAGTCCTCAGGTGAGTGTCTAAGCCAAGTCCTCCATCTCTCTGTGAAACCAGTGCTTCATGTCCCTGCTTCAAGTACCTGACACACACACACTGTGAGATTTGATTTCTCATACACACACACACACACACACACACACACACACACACACACACACACACACACACACACACACATCGGAAAGGCTGGCACAGATTTATCTGCTGTGCCCCCTTCTGCCCAGAGTATAAGGTAGTTATTATTGCCAACAGACACTCTATAATCAGCTACTGTAAGGCCCTTAACAAATGGTGACCAATTAAATTATACTGTGTAATATTAATACTAATACAAACGGTAGTAGTTGACCATGACAGATAGGCCTTCAGGAGTAGCCCACACAGTGTCACCAAATAAATATAAGCACTCTCAAAGGTTAAATACTTCTAAAAGGACCAGCCACAATAAAAGTTTTAAATACATTTAATAATAAATAATAAAAGAACATGAAAATACTGAATATATATTTACAGTAAACCACAGAGTTCAAATCACAGGAAATATTGAAAATAATGTTGATGGACAGACTCAGATAAATAAAGAAAAATAACATCTAAACTAAGTTTCACTATATTTTCCTGACTGAATCCAGGAGAATTACTATTTCCTACTTACTTAATACAGCAAGGTAGATGATGTGGTAAATGGTCCTTCTTGTTGTCAGGTCCAAGACAGAATACTCGATACTGAGAGTTTTCTCTTTGTTATATCTAAAATTTCCAAGATGGCTGGCAGAATGACCTCATCTGGTCACCTGACTCTAGGTTGTCACACTATTCCCCTTTGAAGTTTGAAATAAGATGTTAGCATAGATGTGACAAGATGCATATCTAAAGTTTTGCTAATGTTTATGCCGGTGCCTGGAGTTTCTCCTCTTTTTTACCGAGCTAATGAACAAAGGCTTTTTCCAGACATGCCATCTCTGGTCTTATTCAGAGCTGAGAGTTAAGCACTTCTATGGCCCAACAGGTTCATAGGTTCATAGGTAGGTACTAGGCTATTGGCCCTAGGGTCTATATAAGCCTAGCCAAAAATATACCCTGGTGCCACCCAAGAAAATTATTTTCCTGTGCCTCTGTCGAGCAGAGCCACAGAAGTGATCCCAGAGGTGAATTTCCTATTTCCCATCCAATCATCAAGATTTTTCTCGAAGAGTGTTAATGAGGAGCTCTGTTTGACATAGATAGGTAGTCTGTTCCAGAGTATGGGAAGTCTATGGAACAGGAAACTATCCCTCCAGCATGTTCTGTGTATTGTGGTGACAAGGTTTAGGTCCCTACAGCGTGTAGCTCGGAGGGATTGGGATTTCTTTAAGTGGAGCATGTCCAACAGCTCTGGGTTTGACATAGCTTTGTATGTTAGGCAGAGATTGCTTCTGAGTAGGCGATATGTGATGGAGTAAAGCTGGAGTCTTTTGAGACAGTCTGCATAGGGCATCTGTTTGAGGCCAGTAATCCTCTTTGTGAGGTATTTCTGTGGCCTCTCCAGTTGTTGTAGACGTCTTGTGAGGTACATACTAAAAGGGGTGCTGTACTCTATAATGGGTCTAATGAGTGATGAGTAGAGGGGAACAATGACCTCTTTTTTTCTGGATGAGAAACCTTTTGTGATGAGGTGTGCCATGTAGAAGGATTTCACTACTGTCCACCTGTGTCCCAAGGTCTCTTATCACACTTTTGGTGTTAAGTAGACTACCATCGATGTGGTAGTTCATGGATACAGAGTTTTTACCAAAGGAGATGACAATGCACTTTTTGGCATTGAGCTTCAGGCCATGGCTTTGACACCAGGCATTTGTCTCAGTGAGGCCCTTTTGTAGGATGTCCACATCATTAGGAGTTTCAATTATGGCTCCCAGTTTGCAGTCATCTGCAAACTTCATTAGCCAAAGGCCTTCTGTATTAGCCTGTACTTCAGAGAAGTAGATACCAAACAGGTAGAGGACCCAGGATTGAACCCTGTGGTACTCCACTTGTCACAGGTCTGAAGTTGGATTTGGAGTCTGCTACTTTCACAGTGTGGGTTCTGTCCATGAGCCAGTTGTCAACCCATCTTGTGACATAGAGATTTATACCTAGTTTAGTGAGTTTATCTATAATTCCAGAGTGGGGGATGGTATCGAAAGCCTTGGCGAGATCTAGATAGGCTGTGTGAATCACCTTACCCTCATCTATGGCTTTGGTGACTGCTTCAAAGAAGTCTGTTAGGTTTAGGAGACATGATCTGCCTTTTACAAACACGAACTGGGTGGGATCCAGAGTTTGGAGATTACCAATGTCTTTGTTTATGAGTTCCATGATGATACGTTCCATGGCCTACCAGGCTCGTCAGGCTAATGGGGCAGTAGTTCCCAGGGTCTGTCATGGCTCCCCCTTTGTGGAGTGGGATAAACATCATGGTGCGCCATTCAATGGGCACAAATCTTGAGGTGAGGCTATGAATGAACATGGTGTTTAGGTGGGGTGCCAGTTCGTTCTGTAGTTTGTGTAGAATGTAGTCTGGGATATTGTCAGGTCCCATGGATGCTGTGTTCTTGGCTTTGGAGAGTGTGTTTTTTACCTGTGCAGCCGTGATTACAGGAATTTTGCATTCTTCTGGTATAGAGATGGGCCCTCTAGGGGGGGAGAGGGGGGTAAAGTTAGCACTGAACCTATCTGCCAGGATGTTGGCAATATCAGTTGGTTTTGTATATTTAGTGCCATTGTGCTGTAACTCAGAGCAGATCTGAGTGTTGCCATTGAGATTCTTGACATAGCTATAGAATGTTTTGTGGTTGTCTTTAGAGTCAGTGGCAATTTTGTTTTCATAATTAGCTTTGGAGGATTTTATGAGGGATCTCAGTTTCTTACTGAGGCTGACCAGGGAGCTCCTCCAGTCATGGGATTTTAATCTTTTTTGCAACAGTTTCTTTCTTCTTTTGTAGAGTTTGTTTATGGCAGAGGACCACCAGACTGGCTTCCTTTTTTTGAAGGATAGCATCTTGGTTCTTTTAGGAATAGCACAATCCATGCACTCGTGTAAGTGCTTATAAAGTGCATTTGTGTAGGATTCAGCAGTCGTACCTCTATTGTCCGTCTTCATGGGTGTCATGAATTTTGCCACTTCTGTCTTAAGAAGTGTGAAGTTGGCTTTGGAGAAGTTTTTTTACTGTGGTTTCCCTAATGGGGGGTGGGGGGGGCGGGATGTGGATGTCTAGGGTGATTAGCTTGTGGTCAGATTTGACCAATGAGGAATTGACCTGTCATTATTCATGTTGGTGTGAATGATCTGAGATGTACCTCCCTGGACTACATGAAAAGAGACATGGAAGAGCTCTCTGATCATGTAGCACAGGCTGGTATGACCCTGACCCTGAGTAGCATCTCACCCTCACCAAGAATGATACTGCAGTATAAAGAAAAAAATGATCAATTTCAACAATTGGCTAAGCTTCTGGTGTCATTCAAAGGGGATCCAGTGTCTGTCAGCCTGGGACGACATGCTCGACAAGCCTCATTGCTTTGCAAGAGACGGCTTCCACCTGTCACCCCTAGGCTTTCGAATACTGGCCAAGGCTCTTGCTGCCCCTATAGTGCCTTTTTTAGGCAAGGCTCAAAAGTCAAATCCACCTCCATAAACAGCACAAATAAAAAAATGAGGTTTATGCTACTCAACGCCAGGAGTTTAAATCTCCAAATGCACACGCTCGAAGCACTCCTCAGTATGGAGAACGTCGACATTTGTGCAGTAACTGAAACCTGGTTCAAGGCTCCACAGATCACCCCAGCACTACCGGCCTACAACTCATACCACACATTTCGGCCACAGAACAGGGACCGAAACACAAAAGGAGGGGGTGTATCCATATTCATCAAGGATTCCTACACCTCCAGGTTAGTGGTGCACCCTGATATCTCTGAGATCATCCATGTGCAACTAATATCAGGCAAATCTGCAATGCAAATTGTGGCCTGCTACAGATCACCCTCCATGACCCAGGACCACCACTCTGCCTTTCTGGAGACAATGGAAAACATGAAGGTCCTACCAAACACCCTGATATTGGGTGATTTCAATTACCCTACCATTAACTGGGAAAACTACTCAAGTACAAACTCCCAGGTCCAACGCTTCCTGGAATTTATCAACTCAAATGCCCTGGGTCAGCTGGTAAACTTCCCTACCAGAGGTGAAAACATATTGGACCTGGTCATCACCAACAAGGGCGACAGGTGTTCCGCACCGGAGGTCAACCCGTCACTGGTTAGATCAGACCATAAACTAATCACTCTGGATGTCCACACCACACCACCACCCCCAACCAAGGAAACCACAGTGAAACACAGAGGTGGTAATTTTCACAGCCCCCACACTAAAGGATAACAGTGTCCAAGATGCAGGAACCTTTACAAATGCACTCTATGAGCACCTACAAGGATGCATGGATCATGCCATCCCTAGCAAAACCAAGACTCACTCCCCTAAGAGAAGGAAACCAGTCTGGTGGACCCCTGCCATAAACAGACTATACAATAGAAGGAGGAAACTAGTTCAGAAAAAAAGCAAATCCCAAGAAGGAAAGACATCCCTGATCAGTATCAGTAAGAAACTAAGGTCCCTCATAAAATCATCCAAGGATAACTTCGAAAGAAAAATAGCCAAGGATTCGAAAGATAACCACAACGCCTTCTCTAGCTATGTCAAGAATCTAAGTGGCAACTCACAGATATGCTCTGAGCTAGTGCAAAATAGCACAAAATATACTGAACCTACTGATATTAGCAACATCCTGGCAGATAGATTCAGTCCAAACTTCACCCCCCTCTCACCCCCAAAAGGGCCCACAACAATACCGGAAAAGTGTAGTGTCCCAGAAATCACAGACGCACAGGTGAAACAGCTCTTTCAAAAGCCAAAAGCACAGCGTCAATGGGGCCAGATGGTGTCCCAGGCTGCATCTTGCACGAACTACAGAACGAACTAACCCCCCACCTAAACACGCTGTTCAACCTCAGCCTCTCCAGAGGCTACATGCCCATAGAATGGCACACAGCAACGGTTATTCTGCTCCACAAAGGTGGGGCCACAACTGACCCTGGTAACTATTGCCCCATAAGCCTGACTAGCCTGGTCTGCAAGGCTATGGAGCGCATCATCATGGAACTCATTAACAAAGACATTGGGAACCTCCAAACACTTGATCCAACCCAGTTTGGCTTTGTTAAGGGCAGATCATGCCTACTAAACCTGGTTGACTTCTTCGAGACAGTCACCAAGGCCATAGATGAGGGGAAGGTGGTTCACACAGCCTACCTTGACTTTGCCAAGGCTTTTGACACCATTCCCCACTCGGAAATTATAGAAAAACTCACCAGCCTGAACATAAACCCCTACGTCACGAGATGGGCTGCCAACTGGCTTACAGACAGAACTCACACGGTAAGAATAGCAGGCTCCAAGTCCGACTCTAAACCAGTCACAAGTGGTGTCCCACAAGGCTCGGTCCTGGGACCCCTACTGTTCGGCATATACTTCTCAGAAGTACAGGCAAACACAGGAGGACTATTGCTAACCAAGTTTACCGATGATTGCAAGCCGGGAGCCATAATTGAATTTCCGGCTGACACGGGCATTCTCCAAAAGGGCCTTACTGAGACGGACACCTGGTGTCAAAGTCATGGTCTCAAGCTAAATGCCTGAAAATGCATAGTCATCCTGTTTGGGAAAAAAAAAACACCCATGAATTACCACATACATGGCAGCCGCCTTAATACAGAAGAGGTAATAACAGATCTGGGGACCCAGGTAGATAGTAATCTCTCCTTTGACAATCATATTGCCAAAGTAGTTAGGAAATCCTTCTATGTAGCCCATCTAATTACTAAAGGGTTCTCATCTAGAAATAAAGAGGTTATAGTGCCCCTCTAATCGTCACTCATCAGACCCATCATAGAGTACAATGCCCCATTTGGGATGTACCTCACAAGACACTTCCAACAGCTGGAAAGACCACAAAAGTACCTCACCAAGAGGATTACTGGCCTCAAACATATGTCCTATGCAGCCCGACTGGAAAAACTCCGGCTGTACTCAGTGGCATATCTCTTACTCAGAAGTGATCTCTGCCTGACTTACAAAGCCATGTCCAGTTCAGAATTTATGGACATGCTCCACCTAAAGAAATCCAAGTCACTGTGAGCCACTCACTCTAGTGAGCTAAACCTTGCCATAACAATAAATAGAACATGCTGGAAGGATAGATTCCTGTCACAGACACTCCCTATGCTTTGGAACAAAATTCCTAACTACATTAGGCAGAGCCCCTCACTAACTCTTCAAGAGAAACCTTGACAAGTGGATGGGTAAAAGAAAATATACCCCTGGGATCACTTCATTGGCTCTTCATGAGGCTCAGTTAATTAATCAATGGGGCGGTGAAAGCTGGCACACTCTGGCTAGGCTTATAAATGCCCTTAGGCAGATAGCCTAGTACCTACCTATGAACCTAAAAGTGTACTTAAATTCTCTTATACGTCCAGTTGATTGCAGGCAGATCTTAGCCGGCCAAAGCTGAAGTATTTAGGTGGTCCAATTAACAGTATTTATCTGAAAGTAAGACGTAAGCTAGCTGTTTAACCCCTTCTCTTCTAGTGTCCTTTGCTAACATATATACATACAGTCTCACATGTATATTCCTTCTCTGTCCAGCAGGACCCAATGTTGATACATTTTTAACACTAGCAACTTTACAAACACATTTTGATTTTGAAATGCCATACAGTTCTAATACATTTGTAACACAAGCATCTGTACAAATCAGTTTGATATTCAAATGCCATACAGTTCTAATACATTTGTAACACAAACATCTTGTATAAATCAGTTTGATATGCAAAGGACAAATCATTCTTTATAGAACTCCAGGTAGCTATGCTGGCACTAGCCTATATCATCACACATGGTTAATGAAAAAGAGTATGTTAAATCTGTACATATTTTGACAGGTTTGTGAGGGGTTTATGAATTTATGAAGGTTCTTTGGCTTAAATAACTGAAAGAGGCACATTTTGCATTATGATTTCTTTGAAAGGTCAAGTTAGAAAAGTAAAAATATAATGTTAATTTAAAGGGTAGGAAATTCATTTACATGAAATACAATATGCATTTGTGACTGATTAACTAGAGAAAGCATTATTTGCCAGTAGTGTTAATCTAAGTGAAGGAAGATAAAGGAGAGAGAATATTACAAGTGAAAGTGGATAGAGAGGGGGTAGTGATGTCATGACAAAGGGGGGCAATTAGAATGTTGAAAGAAAGTTAAGAAAAATTAAGCAAAGAATTATTTTAATCACCGAGATGTAAGTAGTGCAATGTCAAAATAGTAGAAAGCACCAAAATTGCTTGAGATAGCAATGTAGAAATGTTAGGACATGGTTATTATTTCTATTTATCATTTCATCATTTATATATCATTTAATAGAAGATAGAAAATTATTATGCTAAAATGAGGAGTTGGGTGAGCAAGGATAAATGGAAGTGAACTGTGTTTGGCATACAAAGAAAGACACCAGCACAGTGTAATGAAAGGCTGTGTGATTAGGAAGAAATTTGCACTTGTGGAGGAAGGGGGAATGCGTATGTATATAGTTTTGGATTTGAATTTGTTCTTCATATTAAAAGCTCTCTTGTCCTCTTATGTATATAAGCTGTTAAAATGTTAACTGGAATATACTGTAGTCCAAAAAGCAAAACAGTGAAGGCAAGGACATGGTAAAAGGTGGGAGGAACTCCGTGGAGATGAGAGACAACTTGTGAGAAGTAAATGGGGCTAAGATACATGACATGGAATGTAAACAATCTCACAGGCAAGGACAAAGTTGAAAAGGTTGTAGAATATGTAAAGACAAGTGAAGCAGATCTGTTAATACTGCAGGAGACATACTTATATTAAGAGGAAAATTAATTGCTCAGGAAAGAGTTTAGAGATGAGTGGTATGCTGATAGATTAGAAGTGAGAAATGGGGAGATTTGTATTACTAAGAAAAGGAGTCACATAAGATGTGAATGCTGATGATCCTGATACAGTTATATTAATAAAGGGATAATGGAAAAATAGGAGAGCTATATTTGGAAATTTCAACACCTAAAACAAGAAATATGGAATCAAAAACAATAATGAGCAAAGCTTCATGGAGTGGAGACATTAGCTGGAGACTGGAACGTGGTAGTGAGCACAGAAGAAGTGAGAAGCAGACAAAGTGGGGGTAAAAGTGACCCTAGAGGGAGAAATGCTGAAATACATGCCAAAGAACTATGGCATGTTAGATGTAGCAGATACAAAGATGAGAAATAAGAAGTTTACATTTATTTTGAGACAATATGGTAAGCAATGCAGGCCAGATTACATAGTATCTATATAATGGGGAAAGCATGAATACTTGGTTAAGAATTTTCAGACACATCCAGTGCTCTTAACAGGTCATGCATTGCTAGTCTTATAGACCAAAAATGTTCATGAAGGAAGTAGAAACATACACTGCTGACTAAAACTAGGATGGCTGAACTCAAAAGAGAAGTGATTGCGAAAAAAATTGCAGAAAGAAATTAAAAAAGATGGATGAATTACAAATAGGGAAAGCAGAAAGTTAGGACAGAATAATGGAAGCATTTAAAATATGGGCACAGAAATAGGAAATGATTTCTTGGTCAAAAAACAAAAAAAAAGTAATTTAGTGGAAGCTTCAAAAATTAAGGATTTTCAGGAGAAGAGAGAGGATATGGATGTAGAACAAAGGATCATATTATCAGAAGAGGTTATAAGTCTATCGACCAGGAGGTCATTTCAAGCCAAGCCATTTCATCCCAATGTAATACCATATATACTCTAGTCAGTACCCAGGATTGCATTATATTAGTAATGACTGCCCATCTCCAGGAGGGTTCTGTGTGCTATCCCTGGTAAGAATTTACGGCGTGCCATCCACTTGTCCAGGTTCCTTTTGAACAGTGTCATAGAGGTGCACTGCTTCACATGAATTAACATCATATTCCAAAGATGCGGCAGTCGCTGGGAGACAAATCGTCCTATTCAAGTCGCATACCATATTTAGGTCCCTGTAATAGGTAGCTCTAGACCCGTTTGATTTACAGATGTGCAACAGATTCATTAGGTTTGGGTCAGAGATTGCTGTGTAAGCCAGACATAAGTCTCCCCTAAGAAGTCTATATGATACTGAGTATAGTAGCAGGAACTTTAGTCGGTATGTGTAAAGCACATGCTGGAGTCCCTTGATCTTCTTAGCTAGAAATATCTGAGAGCTCTCCACTTTCTGCAGGTGTTTTGTACGGTACATGCCAACAGGGGCGTTATACTCAATAATGGGCCTAACTAGTGATGAGTATAGAGGGGTTATAAACTCCTAGAGGTGATGCCTTTGATAATCAAGTGTGCAATGTAGAAAGACTTTCTTACTACAGTAGACACATACTGGTCAAAGTTAAGGCCACAGTCTACTTGTGATCCCAGATTTCTTACAACTTCATAGGTACATAGGGCACTGTTGGTAATTTGATAGTGTGAAGGGGCATTGTTTTTACCGAAGGCAATGATGATGCATTTCTTTGCGTTCAGTTTGAGACTGTGAGTAAAACACCTGTCATTGTTCTGTGTAAGACCCATCTGAAGTATACTGACATCATTTGGGGATTCAGTAATTTCACCCAGTTTGCAGTTATCTGCAAACATGGTCAGCCACAGCCCCTTTGTTTTGGCCTGAACCTCTGAAAAGAATATCCCAAACAGTAGGGAGGCACAGAACTGGCCCTTGTGGCACCCCTCTGGTGACAAGTCTGTTGGTTGATGTGGAGTCACCCACTTTGATAGTGTGTGACCGGTTTGTGAGCCAGTTGACAACCCATCTTACAACAAAGGGGTTTATGTTCAATTTGTTTTTTGGTAATGCTTTAGTGTGGGATTGTGTTAAAGGCCTTTGCCAAGTTGAGGTATGCTGTGTGCACAGATTTCCCATGTCAATGGCCCTGGTCAAATTTTTGAAGAAATCCACCAGGTTTAACAGGCAGGATCTGCTCTTGATGAAGCCAAATTGGGAGAGATCCAGGGTTTGGAGGTCTCCTATATCTTTATTTATGAGGTCCATGCTGATACATTCCATGGCTTTATTGATGAGGCTGGTCAGACTTATGGGTCTGTAATTATCTGGGTCTGTTGCTAAGCCACCTTTGTGGAGGGAAATAACTGTTGCTGTTCTTCATTCTGCAGGAACAATGCCTGTGGTTAGGCTGTGATTGAATAGGGTACTTAATGGTTATGTTATTTCATGTTTTAGTTTGTTTAGAAGGGAGAAACTGGCTGAATTAGAAAGGAAATGGAATGAGTATTTTGAAGACATGCTTGACTTAAAATAAGTAGCAGTAAAGACATATTTACACAGAAGTGGCCCAATGCAGGAAAAACAGTTAGCACTGAGACTGAGACAACAGAAGACGGAGTGGAATACACTGAAAATCAGAGACCTGGGGTTGAGAGGTATGGTGAGGGAAATGAGTGAAACAGAATGAGTCTTTAAAATGTTTTCTGAGGATCTCTACAAAATGTAGAGGAGGGCTAGGAGAAAAGTGCAATCATTTACTGGGAGGGATGGAACTAACAAAACTGGGGAGGGGGGATAACACAACCTGTGACATTGTAGGAAGTAGAAGACCAATTAAGTAAACAAGTGACAGGTAAAATGCCAGGCTCTCACAGTTGTCCCACAGAACTCTGGAAGGAATTTAAATTACTGATTTTACCCATATGGCTAAGATTATTTAATTGGACACTAAGGAATCATGGGATCCTGGAAACCTGGCAAAAGGCAGTAATATTAGTAATTTCAAAAGACAAGAAAGATCCGAGTCATCCAGGGCAAGATAGATCAATTTTACTCTTAAATCATGACTATTTTAAGGTATTATTAGTAATTTTAGCAGAGAGATTGACAGGAGTACTACCTAGGTAATAAATAGGGATTAATATGGCTTTGAAAAGGATAAGCAAACATTTAGTAATATATTACAAACAAATTTAATGCATGAAGAAGTAGAACAGAATGGAAGGGAACTGATATTTTTGGGAATGGATGCAGAAAAAGCACTGGGACTATTGCTAGAAGGTTTTGAGTAAAATTAACTTTTCGAAAGATTTTACTAAACTACTGCAAGGTATTTATAAAGGTGCAAGGGTAGTTATAAAAGTAATTATGTGTATTTCACCTGGAATTAGGATAGAAAGAGGGACTAGGCAAGGCTGACCCCTTTCCACACTCCTGTTTGCACTGTATCTTGAGTCTCTGGTACAGAAGATATGACAATCACTGCTGAGAGGTTGTCATTGGGGTGGAGAAGAAGAAAAATTTGCTATGTTTGCAAATGATATAATTCTATATTTGCTTAATCCAGATAAAGACATTTATATTCTGTTTGACGTCTTAAGGGAGTTTAGAGATTTATGGGATACAAAACTAATGTGAAGAAATCCAAGGCTATATGTCTGAATTATGCACTGCCACATGTTTTAGTCCAGTGGTATCCTTATTTATGGGTACATTACAGATTAAAATATCTGGGAGTGTGGATTCTGAGACATTCAACGGAGTCACCAAAGGAGACATAGGAACAAACTAAAATAAAAATGTAGAACCTATGGGTGCTAATGGGGAGATGTGAATCACAGAATACAGGTGTTAAAAATGTGTATAGTCCCCTTAGTGTTGTAGCTGGTGTTCATTCTATTATCAACTGTGGCATATGCATTGTATGCACTGATCATACTGACCTATTATACTGAATGTATTATGTACTGATCATACTGACCTATTATACTGAATGTATTATGTACTGATCATACTGACCTATTGTACTGAATGTATTATGTACTGATCATACTGACCTATTATACTGAATGTATTATGTACTGATCATACTGACCTATTGTATTGAATGTATTATGTACTGATCATACTGACCTATTATACTGAATGTATTATGTACTGATCATACTGACCTATTGTACTGAATGTATTATGTACTGATCATACTGACCTATTGTACTGAATGTATTATGTACTGATCATACTGACCTATTATACTGAATGTATTATGTACTGATCATACTGACCTATTGTATTGAATGTATTATGTACTGATCATACTGACCTATTGTATTGAATGTATTATGTACTGATCATACTGACCTATTGTACTGAATGTATTATGTACTGATCATACTGACCTATTGTATTGAATGTATTATATTGTATTGTGTATCTTAGTGTGGAGCTTTTCTCCTCGACCCTCACTAAAAATGGGCTCACTGTGGCCCAGTGGACCATCCCAGTAAGCGAATGCAAATAAATAACTAAATAAATAAATGGATGACCCTGGCAAGAAGGTTTGGGAGGGAGCGAAAAAATTAATAATCAAGTATATCTGGGGAGACAAGCCTCATAGAGTAAACTGGTAAAAATTGATTCTATCTATGGAAGAGGGAGGACTGGTAGTCCTAGATCTACAAGAACACTTTCAAACAGCACAATTAAAGTTTGTATATTATATCAAAAATGCAGGCTACATCTCCAAATGGAAGGAGGTGGTACTGAATCAAAACATGAATGCTGATCAAAGAAGTATCAACATCCGGGGAAAAGCAAAAAGGGGAGAAGGAAGAAGTCTAACAGGGAGAGCTCTCTAAATTCTAAATGAGGCAGTCAACATCAAGAAAGACAGATACCAACAATTCAAAATCTGGCCTATTGGGCTTAGACTCCACCTCAGACAGTAGATATGTCTATAACTAAATGGTGGTGGGAGGGTAGTAGGAAACTCTATTAATGGACTGAAATGAAACAAGAGGATGAAAAAATGGGTTGTTAAGAACTGAGCACACATTTTAAAATAAATCCTAGGGGAATATTGCAGTAGAAAGGAATTCATAACATCTTCATTAAATAGAAGGAATACAGACAAAAGGGGGCAATAATAAGGCCACAGATGGTCAAAATATTGCTAGAAGCAAGAACAAGTGAGGCTACCTATAAGAGAATATCGAGAATAAGAGAACCATCGAGTGGATGGGCAATAGGAAGTTCACCCTGGGGATCATTTTAGTGGCCTTGCTTGACAGGGGCACTGGGAACTAACTTTGGGTGGCATGATGCCATGGAATCTTCTTGGGCTAGGCTTGTATAGGCTCCAGGGCCATTAGCCTAGTACACACCTATGAACCTGTAATACCATGTAGATTATACAGAAGTCTAATAATGAACAGCTGGGTGAAAATGATAAGCAAGCAGTTTAGGTGGAGTGTGGAATTGGGCAGGCAAATAGGACATGAAGAGTGGATGAAAATATGTAATATACACAAAGAGACTAACACATCCCAGAAGTTCAGAACAGTTGCATGGTGGTCTTTGCATAAATACTTTTATACCCCAAACAAAATGCAAAGGAATGTTCCTTGGGGTAAATGGGAACTGTTGCAGGTGTGGAAGATTGCAGGAGGGAGACTGGGATTATACTTTTTGGGTGTGTCAAAAACTGTTGGAGTTTAAAAAAGACCTGTGAAGTGTGGTGGGCAAACTAAGTGGATCTGATAGAACTTTTATCTGAATTGGGTAGGAGATTTAGATATACAAAGGCATGTGAAAGCATTAATATCTTTAACAGCAAAAAAACATGTAATGAGGAAGTACAAAAAGGAACAAGAGCCAAACATGCAGGAGGTAGTAAACCTATGGAGCAGTTAAAGGAAATAAAGAGGGGGTAGGATGAAAAGGAATATCAAAAAGCATGAAAAACAGCGGAGACATTGGGATGCCATAATGCATAAGTGAGCAGTAAAGAGAAGAGTGCTTGCTTGGGATGGAAAAATGTAGTAAGTGTCAACATCAGAGAACTATACCTAGAACTTGGAAATTATTGCAATGTGTGGTATTTGGTTGGGACCTATGGATTTTATTTGTTGTTTGGTATAATGGAAAGACTTTAAAAAGAAAGAAAGAAAGAAGGCAATGTAAGGGAGTCAAGGGCCAACCGCCAATGGAAATCTAACTTTAGTGTATCATGCATGCAGACTGCAAAACTGTATAGAATGTACAAGATGAAATAAAGCAGCTGTTTTACAGACTACAAGGCTACTGCATTCACCTCCCATGCATGGTCCTATACCACATGATTCTGTTGTAGTCAGCTGTTCCTGTGTTTATCCCCACTTGTGCAAGTGATGATACAGCAGGCCCTATGTGGATTTGTTGATACTTGATTCACAGTGTGGCCAGACCATGCATTGCCTTGCATAGCCTAAATGTTAGAGCATCCATCATATTATTCTGCGTTGCCTATGTCATGGTCATTAGTGGTGTAGCAGATGCTGCCACTTTGTCAGTGCCTGGGCTGTGGCTCTTCTCCTGTAGAATCTTCTCCTGCATTTCTCCCATGCCCTGCTACTGCTGCATTAGCTACAGCATGGTTTGGCGTGGTGTTGTTCAGCTGCACCTCCTGTTCTTGCTGGATCATGTTGTGAAATATGGGACATGTGTCAACCATTTTGCTTCATCTCTCCAAAGTATATTGTAGTGCCTTACTGGAGGTGTCTAGACAGTGGGATATAAGCTTAAAAAGTCCCAAGACTCTTTCCATATTGCTTCTTGTTTCACCATGAACTCTGCAGTATTACATTTCATCCAGTCTGTGGGTTGTGAATAGGGACACTGTTCATGGCTCAAGGGCATATCTGGTATCATCTGCAATGCATAAGACACAACACTATGATGATTTACTCCTATCATATGTGCCACATTGTAGACAATGCCCTAAGCGTAGCAGAGACTACCTGGTAGTTCATCCCTGGTTAGATCTGACCACAAATTGATTATCTTCACATACCACCCATGACCCAATGAGACTGTTTTCAGGAACTTCTCTAAGGCAAATCTAATTCAGCTTGTAGAAGACTTGTACAAAATTCCTAACAATCTCCTCCAAATGGACCCAACTAAGAGGGTTGCTGTATTCATCTCTGGCCTTTGTTAGCAACTGAACAGCTGCATAAAAAAGTCAGGTACTTATGTATTATCACAACCAGATTTCCAACAGGAGAAACTGCTCTTTTCCAAGCTGTACTCCTGGAGGAAAATGTAGTTGCAGAAACTATATCCAAGAAAAGCAGAAACACAGAAAGATGTGGTAAAAACGTCTGCTGAAAGAAATGATTAGAGCATCTGTCAGACTATTGTACCATTACATCACATTACCCTTTCTTTGAACCTGTGTTCCTCAGAAACCGACAAACTTTGCATTTAATGTACAGAACTAGTCCCACAAGTACTGACATGTCTGGAATTATTGTAAGGGGCAAAACTATTTCCAAATCACTGCAGGTACACAGTAAGACATTATGTGACACCACATTATAACTGACAGAAGTGGCCATGGGCAAGTATGTAATGCAAAATGTTTATTTACTACAGCAGCCCCGCATTAGAAATAAAGGTAGAATTTCAGAAAACCTTGACTATCGCTAACATTTGTCAGCTGCCGTTTCGGGAAACCATAAAATCCACATTTTATGTACATAACACTGAATAGTACTTTTGCCTGTTATCACATGATTTTGCAAGTATATAGCCACGTGTTTAAACTGTTATTAGGCAGTGTGGTGCATTCATGACATGAAAAGTTGACAAATGTAAACCCCAAACATACAAGGTTGCCACTGTTTCAGATGCCCAAAAATATAATCCACCCTTTTAAATGTCCACAGCTGGACTTCTTTGTGGAAATGCTACATTTTGGAGGACACGCCCTTTCTTTTTCGGCAGAAATATGGCTTGGAAAAGAGCCATTTCTCCGGGTCAAAATTTGGTTGCGATAATATGTAAGTACTAAAAGTCACTACCTGTCTGCTCTAAATACAGTGGTTACTCTGGTGGAGCCCTCACATTAATAAACTGTATAACAAAAGAAGGAGATTAATGAAAAGTTGAAAGAAATCCCCAGCACCTTCCTCAAGATCACATTGAGATATGTCAGCTAGGAACATAATAGCACTATTGGAAATGTAAAGCAAAATATGAATTTAAAGTTGTTACAGATACCAAAGTAACAGGTATACAAATGCATGGATCTCACCATACCCAATAGAACCAAGAAGCTCTCCTCCAAAAAAGGAAGCCATCTGGTGGTTCCCTGCCGTAAACAAACTACAACAGAAAGAGGAAACTAATGCAGAAGAAGGTGAAGTCCCAAGACTGGAAAAACTCCCTTATCAGCCTCAAAAAAAGTTGAGATCTCTCATCAAATCCTCTAAAGCTAGCTATGTAAACAGAATTAGAGCAGATAGTAAAGACAACCACAAGGCTTTCTATAGTTATGTAAAGAACCTTCATGGCAATACCCAGATTTGTTCTGAGCTACTGCACAATGGTACCTCCTATACCGAGCCAACAGATATTGCCAATATACTGGCCGACAGATTCAGTGCCAACTTTACCCCTCTCTCCCCCCGAAGGGACCAATCGCAATACCAGCAGATTGCCAGACACCCAGTATTACTGCTGCACAGGTTAATACAGAACTGTCCAAGGCCAAGAATACAGTTTCTATGGGACCTGACAATATCTCTGGCTGTGTTCTACATGAACGACAGAGTGAACTGGCACCTCATCTGTGTGCCCTGTTCAATCACAGCCTCACCTCTGGCTTTGTCCCTACTGAATGGCACACTGCTATAGTCATCCCTCTCCACAAAGGAGGAGTGACTACAAACCCTGGGAACTATCACCCCATTAGCTTGACAAGTCTGATATGCAAAGCTATGGAATGCATCATTGTGGACCTAATAAACAAGGATATAGGGAATCTCCAAACTCTGGGTCACACACAGTTTGGTTTTGTGAAGGGTAGATCATGCCTGTTTAACTTGGTCAACTTCTTTGAGTCAGTCACCAGAGCTGTGAATGAAGGCAAGGTGGTTCATACAGCCTGCCTTGATCTGGCCAAGGCTTTTGATACCATTCTCCACTCAGAAATCATAGAAAAACTCACTAAGCTTGGCATCAACCCCTATATCACTAGGTGGGTTGCAAACTGGCTCACAGATAGAACCCACAGTGCGAAAGTAGCTGACTCCAAGTCAGACTACCAACCAGTCACGAGTGGAGTCCCACAGGGATCGGTCCTGGGTCCTCTCCTGTTTGGTAGCTACTTCTGAGAAGTCCAGTCCAACATGAAGGGACTCTGGCTGACAAAGTTCACTGACGATTGCAAGTTGGGAGCCATTATTAACTCCCCAAGTGATGTTGACATCCTACAGAAAGGCTTCACTGAGAGCAACGACTGGTGTCAGAACCATGGCCTTAAGCTCAATGCCAGAAAATGTGCCGTCATCCCCTTTGGGAAAACCCCAGTTCCCATGAACTACCACATTGATGATAGTCCACTGAACACAGAAGGTGTTATAAGAGATCTGGTAACACAGGCTGACAGCAACCTCTCTTTTGACCACCACACTGCCACTGTGGTCAGAAAGTCCTTCTATGTGGCACATCTCATTACTAAGGGTTTTGCATCTAGGAAGAAAGAGGTCATTGTCTCCCTCTACTCTTCCCTCATTAGGGCACTCATCAAGTACAATGCCCCATTTGGTATGTACCTCACTAGACATCTACAACAACTGGAGAGGCTGCAAAAGTATCTCACAAAGAGGATCCTAGGCCTTTACGGCCACTTGTCCTTTACGGACAGACTCAAAAAACACCAACTATTCTCTTTCTCATATCGTCTACTTAGAGGCTATCTCTGCTTGACTTACAAAGCCATGTCTGACCCAGCTTTGTTAGAAATGCTATATCTAAAGAAATCCCGATCCCTCTGCACCACATGCTCCAGAGACCTCAACCTCATTACCACAATCAACAGAACATGCTAGAGGGACAGGTTCATAACCCAGAGACTGCCCATGCTATGGAATAGACTTCCCATACATGTCAAACAGAGCACCTCACTGGCCCTCTTCAAGAGGAATCTTGATGAGTGGATAGGAAATAGAAAATTCACCCTGGGGATTACTCCACTGGCTCTACTTGACAGAGGCACTGGAAACTAAGGTTGGGTGGCATGATGCCAGCTTAATCCTATCTGTTAGACCTGTAAAGGCTACAGGGCCATTAGCCTAGTACACACATATGCACCTGTAAGTCTTTCTTCATTTATGTCAGGAAATTAAGGAATAATGTCCTGCAATGTGCTGAACTAATCTGTAATAGCATCACACATTCTTCTCTTAAGGATGCAGCTAATTTATTAGTACAGAAACTTAGTGCTATGTTTTCCCATCTACCAAAATATTTGCCCTCACTATCCCTGAAAAAAAATGTAGTTTCCCCTAAAATCACCATGGAAAAAGTTTTAGAACACCCGTCAAAAGATTAAAAATAATACTTCCATGTGACCACATGCTAGATCACATTCTCATCAATGCCTAGTTTGCACTGTCTAAACGTCTATTTAAAATGTTCAGCCTCAGCTCATCCACAAGGGTTTGTGCCTGACCATAACATAGCTAGGGTGGGGTGAAGGGGGCAAAGTGTTAGAGGGAGCAACTGGCTGAGCCCAGTCGTTCTTTAGCATGCCGGCATTTAATGATGGTATTGCATTTCAGGCCAAAGCTGAGCAGTGTAGTGCTCCATGTATGGTCTAAACTGTAACAACCTGCTTGCTACAAATATAACAAGCAGCTTGCTACAATTTAAAAGAAAAAAAATGTAATCACGTCTCAGCACTGTAGCACTCCGGGCTTTGTATAAAATGAAGAAACTGCTTGTTTCTGGTATAGCAAGCAGTTTGCTACAGTTTAAGGAAAGAGAAGAACTTTTTTTCATCTTTTTTCTCAGCTGAGAAAGGAGGGGTGGGGTGTTTAAATGGGACCTGATAGGCTGCTACATTTCAGGAGCACCAAGTACCAGATTGCACACTTTTTTTGCTGTTTGCCAGCTGAGGGGGCATGGGTATGTGGGTATAAAGGAGGAAGCTTATTGGTACTAATCAGCCTTATACAGAGTAAGCTGACGTCTTTTTGTTTGGCTCTTCACTTAAGAGCTGAGAGGGTGAGATGTTACACCAGGAACAGGCACAGGGCACTAGAAGAGCCAACTATGACTCTGGTGCCTGATGCATGGCGAACAGCTACTCTTACTCCCCTATATGAAGGCAAACCCTCTACAGACCCTGCTAATTAAAGAACCGTCAGCCTCACCAGCCTTATATACAAATCCATGGAATATACCAAAAGAACTTATTGACGCAGACATAAGCAACTTGAACTGATCTAGACCCCAGTCAGTTTGGTTTTGTAAATGACAGGTCAAGATTCCTGAACCTAGTAAGCTTTTCTGAAAAGCTTACACAGGGTGTGGACAGTGGCCACTTCACATACACTGTTTATCTTGACTTGGTCAAGGTTTTTGACACTATCTTCCATGTTGTATTATTGGAAAATTAGACAGATATAATGTAAATACCTACATTGTCCACTGGTGTGCAGATTGGCCACCTAACAGATCCCAAGTTGGGAAAGCTGCTGTATCCTAAATTGTAACTAGTGTAGTACCACTGGGATCAATGCTTGGTAGTCTCCTGTAGGGCATTCATTTTGCAGACATCCAAGCAAATATCTCAGAAGTGTGGTTGACCAAGTTTGCTGATGACTGCCACTCAGTCACCAATATGGAACAGCTCCAGTAAGGGTGGAATATTTACATAACTGGTGCACCAAAACAGATTCAATAAAAATGCAAAAAAGTGCAGCCTAAAAGAGTTTTAACAAAAAGCTTCTCTTTCTGGCTTTTATGGTTCCTTGTTACATTGTTATATATGGGAGCATACATGCTGCCCTGTCTTTTAGAAGCTGAATGTAGGTAAGTTTGTTGTGATCACTGGAGGTGTAATAAATTGTTTGCTGACCATTTTATATGTATAGGTAGACAAATAGGTAGCTCGACAGATAGCTAGATGGACAGATAGCTAGATAGACAGATAGATAGATAGATAGATAGATAGATAGATAGATAGATAGATAGATAGATAGATAGATAGATAGATACATACATAGATAGATAGATAGATAGATAGATAGATAGATAGATAGATAGATAGATAGATAGATAGATATATCACACAATTTCAAAGTCTCCTTCTGTCGACTAGCACTCCATTGACCACCCTATATCAGTAGAAATTTTAGTCAAAATTTACAAAGCAACAAAAAGACAGTGTTTTCTTCAGGGGGACAATCCCCTTCCCCCTGAAATAAATATAATTCTAAGATCATGAGGGGAAAAGGAGATACTTCCTTAACATTGCTGTTAGCTGATCTCACAAAAACATGCCTCTAGCCATAACAAAATGGGGACTGACCAAACAATTCGACTGTTCCAGTTTCTAAAATGCCAACACTCTGATGAAAAAATATATCTATATCTATATCTATATCTATATCTATATCTATATCTATATCTATATCTATATCTATATCTATATCTATATCTGTCTATCTATCTGTCTGTAGGATACATGAAATATGTTGTTATATTATACTTTAGGGAATGAGTTTTATGATGACTCCTGCCATTGGCATGGAATGAATAGGCTGTAGGCTTTTCACTTTTTTTTGGACCCACCTATTGTCATCCTAATGGCACTGCTACCTAGTACTCATACTGTTAATTTCCTGGACTTACTCAATATTCTGGGGCAGGTTGTGAAATATTAAGATGTCCTGGTGGTCTTGGCCATCCAAATTCTGTTCTGAGGGATTTTGTTTGCTATGCCCTACCCTCTTTCCCCACTCTCTCCCCAACATTCACTGACTTCATCTGAGAGCTACTCCCCTCATTGGACTACACCTATCCTTAGGGAGTGTCATCAGCAAATGCCCCACCTCCACTGGGATGGCTTCACCCATCTTTCCTAGAATTAATCCACTCGTCCATCCCTGCCAGTGCCTCAGATAACCAAGAAGCTAATTGATCCAGAGTCACCTGGGCCACAGTTAAGGCTTTATCCTTCTATGCCATGGCACTGGCCAGGCTTTTCACCTTGGATGGGGAACAAATAGGCCCAGGTCTCACCTTTAAAGAAGAATGAAATGGGTCAAGTGGATTGTTTTTAGTCCTTTTTCAGACACAACGTGGGCTACAAGAGCAAGGGTAAGGAGACCATATATATGGACCATATAGTGTAATCAGCAAGCATTTGTTTTGCAAGGTGGGATGACACAAAAACAACATGCAAAACTCCACACAAACATAGATGGAAAGACACATTTGAACACTGTAGTTGAGAGGCAAATATACTGCATCTGTATATGAGTGTGCTTCTGCTGATCTGAAGCTCATGTATAGTATGCATTGGCCATATATTATGGATATTTAGATGGGCTATATCTTAGAAAGACACTCAAAGTCTAATTCAGACCCTTTTCAAATCATGGTTTCCCTGGATCTGACAGTCATTTTCACTGTTCCTCAAACAATATGATGATCTAATTTCCATTCAGGTATATCACATAATTAAGCTGTCTCACACAACAAATTTTCCCTGTTATTTGGAAAATGGTATGGTTACACCCATCCTCAAAATATGCTAAACAATCAATCAACTCCATCAAACATTATTTCTCCCTTCTACCCCACCTAAGAAAGTTGAAAATTAAATTTACAACACTTAATACCTATCCTTACAAATATATTATCATCACATCAGCATGGCTTCATGAGAGGCAAAAGTACACAAACAGTCATATACTCTGACTGATACAGTACTGACTGATATGAACAAAAGTCACCTTATTGGTGCCTCTTCAGTGTATTCACCAAAGCTTTTGATTTAGCCAGTCATAAACGTATTAATTTCTTTACATAGTCTAGTTTGGATGCGCTTATTATAAGTTGGTTTTCTAATTACCATTGAAACAGAACCTCTTCAGTTAAATACAAAATCACTAACTCACCACCACACAACATTAGAAGCATTCTTCAAGGCTTAGATTTAGCACCTATATACTCTACAGAATAATCATAAACTCTTTAGGTGATATTTGAAGAATAATCAAACATATTCTTTATGTTTTGGTACCACTCAAAAACTGAAAAAAAAAACAAAATAGCACCTCTCCTTACCCCTCTGTTCTATGATAATAAAACTATCAGCTGCATCTTATCCAATAAGTATATAGGTGACTTGCTAGTCTCATTTTAAATATGTCATTGCATGTCAAGGAAATCTCAGCTAAACTCAACTATGCTCTATGCATTGGCTAAGAAATATCTTGCTAACTCACTCCAGAAGAAAGAAATACTATAAGCATATACATTTTGAAACCAAAGCTAGATGCCTCTACTCAGATGTACCTTCATGTAAAAATATTTGAGAAGTATTGTTAATTTTATTGAAAAGATCTTTGATTTCAGGGAGACTCCACAAACAATGGAAAAGTTCACATATTGTGCAGGTTCACAAGGGGGGAGTTGACTTTAAAACTGAACATTTTAGGCCTATAAACCTTACTAGTCTTATTGGTAAATGTTATGAATGAAGTTTGATGGAAGTAATGAAAAGTTCATTTGAAGAACTGTATTTTGACAAATCACAACATGGGGTTTTCCCCAGAAAAATTGTCTATTACAAATGTAATACGTTTTTATGCTGATGTAGTGGATGCCCAGGATAATATCCTAGCAACAGATGTGCAAAGGCATTTGATTCACTTCCACATCATCAAACGATAAAGGCTCTGGAGAATATTAAAGTACTATTAAATGGATCAATAACTGGTTAAGTGATAGGATACCAAGGGTTTGTATCCAAGGTATTAACTCTAAAGTAATTAGGGTAGTTAAAGCTATTCCCCAAGCCTCAGTTCTGGGCCTATTTTTGCTTCAGATCTTCATGTCGTGTTTACTCCTTTTAATTCCTGTCATGTTTACTCCTTATAATTCCTCCAAGTCTTTTGGGTTTCTAATACCATGATGGGAATGGACCCCCTTCCTAAGTCAAAGTATGATTAAAGTTCATGAAGTTAGTATTGTTTCATCCTTTGATGTTAGCCAGACGTGATCTTTGCAGCACCCACATTGCACCCTGTAATGACTCCTTCTGCAATTCATACAGTTACACATATCTGTAACATATCTAAGTAGAATTGTAAATTCTGTTTTATAAGACTCATTGTTCCTACTAGTATTGGAACTGTGGGTATCTTTCTTACACATTGCCCTTGTTTCTGCCTGCAAATCCTGATATTTTATGACTTTGTGTCTCTCTGTATGTAAGACATTGTAGTCACAGGATGTAGCAGTTTAATGATCAATACTACTTTTGTCTTCTCTTCATGGACTACTATCTCTGTTTTTTGAACTGTTGGTAATGGGTGTTCTCATGTGATATAAACTTCATCATTTTCTGTAATGCTCTTTATCTCATGTTTCCAGTGTTTTTTAGCTACTTCAGTATTGTAATGTTTGCACAATCCCCAATGCAACAGTCTTGCATTATGCTTTTCAGTATATGTAGTCCTTTTGCCATTAGTATATCACAACCAGCAACAAGATGTACAAATGTTTCCAATTCTCTTTTACAAAACCTACATTTGTCTGTTTTTCCCACGTGTTCAATGGACTTTGTAAACCAATGTGTAGTCCACTATCTTGGGCTACTAATATTAACCTTTCATCTTTTTGTTTAAATTCACCTATCCTTAACCAGTCCCATTTTCAATCCTGATCAACATGAGGTTGTTCTAAGAGTTTTTTTTCTTGCAACTGTATTTATGCATTTTTCATATTTCTTGCCTTTTCATCTGATCCTTCCCCTTATATTCTTTCTTTTGTTTTTTGGTACATTCAGTTGCTGCCTGATTTTATCTACTTTTGGCTTGATTTCCATTCCCACTTGACACAGATATGCTTCTGCAAAACTAAGCTGGTATGCCATCTTACACATATTTTCCTCATGTTTTAAAACTTTCACTGTGTTTGGGTCTTGTGAGGTCAGCAGATATGTATGCAGTCCTAAAATTGCAGATCTATACATATAATCAATTTTGAGGAGGCCCATACCTCCTTCAGAATGGGGACTGCATAATCTTGGTATACAGTCATTTTTATAAATCATTTGATAAGCATGAAACATCCTTCTTGTTTTCCTGTCCAACTGATCCAACAACTTTTGAGGCCATTCAATCACTCCAAAAGTATAAGTTAGGACCCAAAATTGTAAGTTAGGGCAGGAAGATCAAATTGGTTTATAACATGGACTTTGTTCCTAGATGCTAATGCTGTTTTCAGTATTAATTTTAGTCATCTAAAATATTCCTTATTAAGTTATATTCACGTTTGCACATGTTTTAATGTTGATCCTTCATCAATTCCCAGATATTTATACACTCCCTATTACTCAAGTTCTTTTATATCACATCATGGTCCCAAACTGATATTTTCTTGGTACTGTAGCTTTCTTGCTTTAAAGGTTGCTTTTGCACATCTATCAAGATCAAGTGACATTCTTATATCATCTAAAAAAAATTTGATCACTTGCAGTTGTGCTTTCAGTTCCTCATCTGAAGAACTATACAGTTTTAAATCATCCACAAATGGAAGATGAGAAGTATATACACTTTGTTGTTTTCTGGGAACTAAATTGTAGCAGCCATGACCTAATTTGTTAAGTAGACAGCTTAATGGGTTAAGGGCAAGACAAAAGAGTAGCGGTGACAAAGAGTCACCCTGGAATATCAACCTTTGAATTTTTATCCCTGGAATAATAACTTGTCCTTTATCATGGCTTAACTGCAAAGTGGTTTGCCACTGTTTCATGGTCGCTGTGATGTAATCAGTCACTGTAGGGTGTATCTTATACATTTTAAGCACATTTTATCCATGAATGTGGGATGCTGTCAAATGCTTTTTTGTAATCTATCCATGCCATACTTAGATTCTTTCCCTTTTTACAGTTCTCCATTATCACTTTCTTTAACAACAAATGATCCTTTGTTCAATATGACTTTTTCTGTTACCCGTTTGTTCTATTGCCATGATTGAGTTTTCTTGTAAATGACTATACACTCTGTCAGCATCATTTCCAATGTATTGTTTATGTGTTAGAGGAAGGCAGGTTATGGGTCTATAATTTTTAGAATAGCTTGCAGGTTCTCTGTTAAGTAGGAGTGTTTTTCCTGTTGTTAATAAGGTTGGTGTCTGTTTGGGGTATGCATATAAATAGCTAAATGGCTCATGGCTAAATCTTCATGTAAAGATGTTAATACTTTTAGCCAGAAGTTAGGTACTACATCTGGGCCTGGGATTTTCCAATTAGGAGCTTTTATTAACTTTGTTTCTATACCTCTGGCCGTTACTTCATCCCATTTCATATCCTGTACATTTTAACTTTTTATTCTTTCTTTTAAGTCTTCTATCCATTTAGCATCTTTGTTATGTTCCACAGGATCTTCACAGATATTTCTCCAAAATGTATCTATTTCTTGTGAGTTACTTTGGTGGTGTTTCAATTCATTTTGCCTTGTTTCCCAATTATCTATAAAACTTTTTGGGGGCTTCAATCATTTGCTTATTTTGTACTTTTTCTTTATATTTATCTGCTTATCTTCTAAGTTTTTCTGCCTGCGCTGATATTTTTAATCTATTATTTGAGACAGTAAATGAAGGATCCTGATCTGTTCTGATACTGCGCATTGCTTTTATCATATCTTTCTGAATATTTTTGTTGATATGTTCCCTCTTCTATACTGTTCTAACACTGACACTCCTTGTCTTAATTGCTTTATACTTTTCTCTATTCAATACTTCCATGACGCCATTTCATTTGCTCCCTTCCTTTTCTTTACTGCCTCGTGTTTCTGTGTTAAGACTTTATCTGTTATTAATTTGGCTGCACAGTAAAACATCCTATTTACTTCTGTTTTATTGCAGAAATCTCTATGAACAGTCCTAATTACTGTGTTCATTTGTTTTATCAAACTTCTAACTTATTGGGTTTTATTGACTTTATTTAGTCTATTTCTTTCATTGATCTTAATATGTCTGTCCATCTCTATTAAATCAAGCAACTCTTCTCTTAGATAATTTTCTTCTAAACTGGGGGCACATTCTTTGTTCTTCATTTCCTGTGAGCATTCTGCAGAAATTCCAAAGCATCTTCCTGTGCCACAGTCTCTTTCAGTTTCATCCTGTGTCATCTGTTACTCTTTCATATGGGAACTCACTGGCCTATCACTCCACAAAGCTGTGTAATGGGTTAAGTGCAATAGACACATGGCTCAAATTCAGAGCACTCTAATTGTTTGCATAAAGGGAGATTGACATAATAGTTAAGATGTTTACCTGACAGACTCAAAGTAGGGTAATTAGCTAAGCTTAAAATGGCCCACAGGGGCTGTTAGCCTAATACTAATCTAAGAACCCATGAACAACATTGACTGCGTCAGAGTTGCCACAGTTTCCTTTTCCTTCCCTTGCTGTGTGACTCCAACTGAACTTTTGCACTGGTTTCCTATGGAAGGCTCCAAAGTATCTTCATATGACAACTGATTAGATGTTTCCCACTCCACTCATTTCTCCTTAATTTGGGGATCCATTGCTCTACCCTGCTGTGATGTTATCAGAGTTAAATTTTCTACAATAAATCCTTCACTTTGCAGATAATCCATAACCTCAATTTCTATTTCTTTAACTTCTCCATTACTAATCCTCTTTTCTATTTTTCTTCTTTGTTTTTTTACTTTTTGTATTATAAAAATATTTCATATCTGGATGTCTTTGCCTGTATTTCTCTTCAAATATCTTGGGTGCTGCTCTTTTTGTATTGATTAGTGTTGCTTTCTCCTTTGTATAAATATTGCAGCATATATTTAATTAATATTTCTTTTTCTTTCCCATGTCCATATTTCTGCTTCAGATATTTCTTGTTCCTTCTGTTTCTCCTTACTTGGGGACTCATTGTTCCATCATGCTGTGATATAGCCTGTGTTAGACTTTCTACACTAAATTCTTCACGTCTCAGGTATTTCAGAACTTCAACTTCTATTTTTTTAACTTTTGCTTTATCAGTCTTCTGTTCTACATTCCCACTTTGTGATCTTATTTTTTGTATTGTGAAATTTTCCATATCTGAATGCTTTGCCTGTATTTCTCTTTGAATATCTTTGGGGCTGCCTTTTTTATATTGATTAATTTGGCTTTGTCCTTTGCATAAATATTGCACCATATCAGATCTCTCTTTTTTTATTTCTCTTTTATACCTTTAAAAAAATCTCGATATTTTCTTCTTCATACTTTTCCACTTCCTCATTCACATCTTTTTCCAAATGGCTGAAGGTTTCTTGGTCTGTATAATGTTTTTCATAAATCTGTTGTATTAATGAACACATATTTTTATTTGAAGCTTCTTACAGTATTTCTTGTGAAAGTATTTTTCTTTTGTCTAATTTCTCTCTTAATCTTTTTGTATATCCTATGTCTGACAATTCTAGACTTCTTGCATAATAGTAACAATGCATAATTTCTTTCTTATCCTCAATAGTCCACTCTATCGTCTTTATGGCTGTTTTTTGGCCTATCAATTTTTGTGCTTTTTGTGGATGACTACTTTCTTTTACAACAGAGGGGGCATCCTCCCCCTGGGCCTGGCCTAGCCCCATTGTAAGAATGCTTCTGTGTCCTGAGGATTCTATGCTGTCAGTTTTTCTAATCCTGGGATCAGTGCGCCTGCCAGGATTGGGCAGTTTTTTATCCTGGGTCTTGAGCACTCAGCTATCTTTTTTATTTTTTAACCTACTTCTGTCCATGATATATGCTATATAAAGTATAATCTGTATGTCAGTGTCACCTTGGTGAGATTTTATAAAAACAGGGTCCACCTCATGAAGGTACTCACCAAGACTTGAGGATTAATTCAGTTCCAACAATGCTACTCTCCTTTTGCTTGCCGATTTATCATCTCTCCATTCGGACCCCATTTATCACCTCTCCATTCAGATCTCATGTTTACCAGTAAAGGGTGAATGCTGGGTTAGAAAATTTGCCGATGATATAAAATTAGTTGGGATAGTGGCATCTATTAGTGATCAACATGCGGTTCAACAAGCAAATTAATTTCCCTTCTGAGTAAAAACATATTTATCAGATATCCTCAAAGTTTTCACCAGTTATTATAATTCTGTTTATTCAACATCATATCTCTCAGACCATAGTGTATATGGATTTATTTATTTATCTTTTGATTTTTTTTCCACCCATTAAATGTAATAGCTCTACAGTCCTTATTTCTTCAGATAACAAAGCTTCATGCCTAGATTCCATTCCACTGGAATTTTATAAGGTTTTTCACAGAAATTAGCTCTGAAATTACTTAGGCTAATAGAAAAAATTACTACCTTCCCAAATTATATTGAGCCATAATTATCCATTGCAAAATCAATTTTAATTGAAAAGCCTGAAAAAAGACATATTAGATCCATCTATTGTCCTATTACACTTTTGAATGTAGATTACATAACTGTCTCAGAAGTTGTTAATAAATTACTCTTGTGTAAAATCATTAATAATTTATATCTAATCAGTTTGGTTTTATTCCAGGGAAATATATACAAAAAAAAAAAAAAAAAAATATATATATATATATATATATATATATATATATATATATATAGGTTCATAGGTTCATACTAGGCTATCTGCCCTGGGGCAATTATAAGCCTAGCCCGATTCTGTATGGCTTATGCCACCCCTTGATTTGAGTATACTGTGCCCTTTTTAAGGTTTAGTTTACTGTGCCTCTGTCTAATAGTGACACGGGAGTAATCCCTGGGACAAACCTACGATCCCCCATCCACTTATCAAGATTCTTCTTGAAGAGATTCAGTGAGGTGCTCTGCCTCACATGAACTGGAATTCTATTCCAGAGCGAAGGGAGCCACTGCGTTATGAACCTGTCCCTCCAGCAAGTTCTATTTATTTCTGTGCTGAGGTTCAAGTCCCTCGAGCATGTGGCTCTAAGGGATTTAGATTTACTGAGGTGGAGCATGTCCATTAATTCTGGATTTGACATAGCTTTGTATGTCAGGCATAGATTGCCTCGAAGTAGGCGGTATGCAACTGAGTAGAGCTGGAGTTTTTTTAACCGAGCAGTATATGGCATCTGTTTGAGACCCTTGATCCTCTTGGTGAGATACTTTTGGGGTCTTTCTAATTGCTGCAGGTGTCGGGTAAGGTACATCCCAAAAGGGGCATTGTATTCTATGATGGGCCTGATGAGGGATGAATAAAGGGGCACAATTACCTCTCTTGACCTAGATGTGAAACCCTTCGTGATGAGGTGGGCTATGTAGAAGGTCTTTCTAACCACTTTGGCAATGTGGTTTTCAAAGGAGAGATTGCTATCAACTTGGGTCCCCAGGTCCCTAATAACTTTTTCTGTACTTAATGGGTTTCCACCTATGTGGTAATTTGTGGGCACATTGTTTTTGCCAAAGGGTATGACTATACATTTTTTGGCATTTAGCTTTAAACCATGGCGCTGACACCAGTTATCTGTCTCTGTGAGACCTTTTTGAAGGGTGTTTGTGTCAGCTGGAGAGTTGATTATGGCGCCCAGTTTGCAGTCATCTGCGAACTTGGTGAGCCATAGTCCTCCCACGTTTGCCTGTACCTCGGAAAAGTATATACCGAACAAGAGTGGTCCCAGGACAGAACCCTGTGGGATGCCACTTGTGACTGGTTTTGAGTCTGACATGGCTCCAGCAACTCTCACTCTGTGGGTTCTGTCTTTGAGCCAGTTTGCGACCCATCTTGTGACATAGGGGTTTATATTTAAGCTGGATAGCTTATCTATGATGCCCGAGTGGGGTATTGTGTCAAATGCCTTTGCAAGGTTCAGATAGGCTGTGTGGACTACCTTCCCTTCATCTATGGCTTTCGTGACTGTTTCAAAGAAGTCAACCAGGTTCAAAAGGTAGGATCTGCCCTTGACAAAGCCGAACTGGGTAGGATCTAGTGTCTGTAGGTCCCCAATGTCTTTGTTTATGAGCTCCATGATGATCCTCTCCATAGCCTTGCAGACTAAGCTAGTCAGGCTTATGGGGCGATAGTTTCCAGGGTCCATAGAGGCTCCACCTTTGTGGAGTGGGACCACTGTTGCTGTACACCATTCTGTGGGCACATATCCTGTAGTGAGGCTGAGATTGTATAGCTGTTTTATTTGAGGGATTAGTTCCCTCTTGTAGTTCATGTAGGACGCAACCTGGGACGCCATCTGGTCCCATGGAAGCAGTGTTTTTTGCTTTGGAGAGGGCAGCCTTCACCTGAGCATCTGAGATGTTTAGGAGGCAGCCCTCTGCCGGGATAGATACTTGCTCTTTTGGGGGGAAGAAGTTTGCACTGAACCTGTCTGCCAGGATACTGGCGATGTCTGTGGGTTCAGTGTATTTTTTTGTCATTTAGAATCAACTCAGAACAAGTCTGGGAGTTGCATCCCAGGTTTCTAACATAACTGAAAAAAGCCTTATGATTGTCTTTGGTGTCATGTGCAATTTTTCTCTCGAAGCTGGCCTTGGAGGATTTTATGAGGGATCGTAATTTTTTGCTAGTACTGATCAGAGATGCCTTCCCTATTAGGGATTTTGCTCTATCATGTAGTAGCTTCCTCCTTCTGTTGTACAGTTTATTTATGGCAGGGGTCCACCAGACTGGACGCCTGCCTTTGGATGATTGGGTCTTGGTTTTGTTTGAGATAGCATGATCCATGCATTCCTGGAGATGTCCGTAGAATGCATTTATATAGGATTCTGCAGTTTGGGCTGTAGTTTCCACTGGCCCTGGGGCCTTGAAGGATTCCACTTCGGTTTTGAGAAGTGAGAAGTTCGCTTTGAGAAGTTTTTCACTGTGGTTTTCCGGGCTGGGGTGGGGTCGGGATGTGGACATCCAGTGAAATTAATTTATGGTCTGATCTTACCAATGAGGGATATACTTCTGGTGTGGAGCATAGAGTCCCCATGTTGGTAATGATCAGGTCTAGTATGTTGTCCCCTCTTGTGGGAGTGGTGACTAGTTGTTCCATAGCATTTGAGTTTATAATTTCCAGGAATCTTTGGGCTAAGGTGCTGGGGCTTGAGTAGTGCTTCCAGTCAATGTTTGGGTAGTTGAAGTCACCCAATATAATGGTGTTCGGAGAGATCTTCATGTTCTCCAATGTTTTCAGGTAAGCCGAATGGGATTCCTGACTTTGAGAGGGTGGTCTGTAGGATGCTATAAACTGAAAAGCAGTCTTGCCCACTGTTAGTTGCACATGGATGGTCTCCGATACTTCATGCAATGCCACTAACCTGGAGGTGTGGATATCCTTGATAAATATGGAAACTCCCCCTCCTTTTGTGGTTCGGTCCAGGTTTTGGGGCCGAAAAGCATGATATGAGGTATAGCCTGGTAGTGCTGGGGTGCTTTCTGGAGCCTTGAACCAGGTTTCTGTCACTGCACAGATATCGATGTTCTCCATACTGAGGAGAGCTTAGAGTGCGTGCATCTTGAGGTTAAGACTTCTGGCGTTTAGCAGCATTACCCTTAGTTTCTTGTTCCTTGTGCTGTCTATGGGGGTGGGTTTGACTTTTGAGCCTTGCCTAAAAAGGCACTATGGGGTGGCAAGAGCCTTTGCCAATATCCGAAAGCCCAGTGGTGACAGGTGCAAGCCGTCCCTAGCGAAGCAACGTGGCTTGTCGAGCATGTCATCCCAGGCTGACAGACACTGGATCCCCTTTGAATGACACCAACATTTTAGCCAATTGTTAAAATCGATCATTTTGTCTTTGTACTGTGGCATCATTCTAGGTGAGGGTAAGATGCTGCTCAAGGTCAGGGTCATACCAGCCTGAGCTACATGATCAGAGAGCTCCTCTATGTCTCTTTTCATGTAGTCCAGGGAGATACGTCTCAGGTCATTCACACCAGCATGTACAATGACTGAGTCATATTTGTATTTGCTTTGGAGTGACCTGAGTGCTTCCATTATGTGTCGGATCCTAGCACCTGACAGGCAGCTCACTGTGACCTTCTCTTTATTCAGCCTGGTGAGCGGGACGTCAGTGTGTCTGACAATAGAGTCACCTATAACAAGAGTATCAGGTGTGTTATTCAGCCTTAAGGGCTGTGGCTGCTTGGCACACTGACTTTGTGGGTTATGTGTTGTGTGTGTTTTGTTTTGAGGTAGCGTTTGCTTGGATGTCTGCTTTGGAGGTCTCTATTGCTTAGGTAGATTTTTATTTAGAGCCTCTGAGTATGTTTTTGTGTATTTATGTGTTTGGTGCGCTGATGTGGTGGGACTATGTGATACTGGAATTGTGTTGTGTGAGGTTACCTTCTCCTCCTGACTGGTTACACCAGTTTTGAGATGAGAGAGCTCAGCCTCCAGTTTGGCTAAATAGTTGCATCTATATACAGATAGATAGATAGATGTTACCTGTTACAACCGCGAAGCCACAGTTGTGCGAATACAGAAACGTTGACACATATTGTGCGAACCGCGAAAACACCGAACGTCCTAAAGCGCGAAATTCAAAATGTCAAATTGTCATAGTTGGCCCTTCTCTGGTATAGCTCCTTAAGGTAAGTGTGCAGTAGTTATGGACCTTAGTGTTAGGGTGTGGGTTAAGTTAAGTGCATACATAGTAATATATGTAAGCTTTAGTTTAGGGTTAAAAGTAGGGTTTTGTTAAGTGTATGTATGTGGATTATTTATTTTGTTTGGGTATAGCTCCTTAACATAGTTGTGCAATAGTTACGGACCTTAGGGTTAGGGTGTCGGTTAAGGTAAGTGCATACATAGTAATACATGTAAGATTTAGTTTAGGGTTAGAAGTAGGGTTTTGTTAAGTGTATGCATGTGGATTATTTATTTTGTTTGGGTACATAGTGTATAGCGGGCGGTGGGGTTGGCCAACTATGCTGATTCGACATTTTGAATTTTGCTGTTCAGGACGTTCGGTGTTTTCACGGTTCCCTCAATATGTGTCGACGTTTCCATATTCGCATATATGTGGTTTCGCGGTTATAATATAGACCCATAGATAGATATAGATAGATAGATATAGATATATATGGCCAATGAACTTTTCCAGGTTATTATGCTTCAGTTTAGAAATGGCAAAATACAATGGCTAATAATTCTACTTTTAATTCTTTAGCTACAGAAAAAAGCCATTGACATTATAAGCAGAGGTTTTCTATTTGTATTTTTATCTATGCTAGGCCTTCCAGTTTCATTATTTATTACTTCTAATGCTTTGTTTTTTTTTTAACCATTAATTATGCCATGGTTCCCTAAAATGTTTTCCTTCTTTATTCATATCGAACAGTTTATAAGTTAGAAAATTAATTCCAACTAATTAAAAATTATGTTAACGACAAACTAGATTGATCATTATCAAATTCCATGTATCAGAAAATTAAAATAGTTGGGACAAATATATTCTGTTGACTCAGACTAATCAGCCAAGGAAAATTAATATGTACTTTCAAAATTATGCAATGCATAGCTGATAAATGGCAATATGTCAACCTCTCCTTCCAGATAGGATAAAGGTAGGGTAAATCTATTCAAGTGAAAGATTTATCCCTACTGGCATTTTCCTTCAAACAGAGATGATCTAATAACGTGAAAGTAATTTTTATTTATTTATGTAATCATTTATTTTTGTACAGATGGCTCTCCCAGTATTTCTTGGGACATTATGACTTTACTACAAACTAACTTGGACCTAAAGATATGGTAAATTGTTTTAATTCAGATTTGACCTTTCTTGAAATATATATATATATATATATATATATATATATATATATATATATATATATATATAGATATATATATATAAAGGTATAATAATATATGATGACTTAGAGTCTGCACTTGGCTGGACTCTTACTATAAATTATCATCAGAAATACTTACTAGAAATATTCAACTTACTTTTAGGAAATTCCCCTCACAGATGTCTGAAATTCTGTTTCCTTAGGTTCTTATTCCCTTACCAGAAAGACTTCATAAATCTTTTAATTGGGTACCCTCCTAAGTTAGGTATTTTTGTGGACAGTGAGCTAACCTTTAACCAAAATATGTCCATTATTGTAAGAAAATGCGTCTATATTGCACAGTTTATAAACAAAGGGATTGTGTCTAGATCTAGGAATATCATTGCCCTCCTTTACACAGGTCTCATTAGGCCATACATTGAATATGATGCCCCATTTGGCATGTATCTGTCCAGACACATACAACAACTAAAATGCCAATAGAGATACCTTATTAAAAGGATAAAAGGCCTAAACAACATGTCCTACATAGACTGACTCAAAGACCTGTCACAATACTTGGTGACGTGTGTCTGGCATTCAAGACATCCTCCAAACCAATACTGATGGATTTACTGCACATCAAGTCAACTGGGATCAGAAATACTCACTCTAGGTATCTAAACCTCTTCTGCAACATCAACAGAATGGTTTGGAGGGACAGCTATATCTTACAGAGGATACTGCTGCCATGGAACAGACTTCCCATCTGCATAAAGCAAAGTTTATCCCTGTTTATATAGAGCAGAAATTGGATCTATGGATGGAAAACAGAAAATTTACCCCAAGACTGGTCCCCTGTACTACTAATAGACAAAGGCAACTCCTAAATACTTTATCTTATGCATATCCCCCCTCAAATTATCTATGTTATGATCCCAGTTATTATCATTACAGGTAGTATATAATTATCAGCCATGGGATGGGTAAGGCCATTTTCTTACCAAATGGGATAGGTTAACTTGAGCACAAAAAAGGAAACTGGCTAGGCTTAAAATGGCCCACAATGACAATTAGCCTGAGACCCAATAGACTGCTTTAATTTTAGAATATCAGAAAGTTGCAACCTTCAAAAGAAAAAAAAAAAGATAAAGACTCTATCAGCCTATGGTAGTACATATTAAAGAGCCTTTATCTTTTTTTTTCTGAAGGTTGCAACTTTCTGAATATTCTAAAATTAAAGCAATCTATTGGTTCTCAGGACATAATTTTGATTAAGTAGAGCTAAAAGGAAAATTAAGGAAATACTTTTTAATTTCAACTTAATTCAACCTCAAAATATTAAATTGTATAAATAAAAAAATTTCAAGACAATTTTCCCTAGCTCTAAACTGTGAGGTAAATGCTGTTGAAAAATCAATCAGTCAGTCAGTAGAACAACAAATTAGATGATAGGATTGATACTTCATTTTGGCAAGCTTTGGCAACAGCAAAATGTATTGCTGAACTATTTTAGGAATAGAATAATTTAGCAAAAGGTTCTTTCTGTTAAAGGCCTGTCTCATTATGGTTAGACTAGGTTGGGCTATATCTCAAAATTGTTGTTGGCATAGATGTGTTAACAAAGATACTTTGTATAATATGTGGTGGTCTTGTCTCAGAAATTATTCATGGTGAGATAAAACCAACCCTCACTTTTCAGAAATTACATGTTATCTTCTTCACTGCATGTATTCAGATTACTGAAATTTATGTACTTGGTCAGTTTAGTCATAAAAATGATTTTATCTATATGGGACCATACACTATATCATGATAAAGACTTACCAGTAAATGAGTGGTGGTTACTCTTTGCAGTTCTGCAAATCAGAGTTACCTGGCTTATAATCTAAAATGTTTAATTATGTATTATCTTTTTTTGTATTATTTGTTGGGGGGTAGGTGGAAGATGGCTGGTGGTTGAGATGGGTGGTAGTTGAAGGTTTGGGCATTCACATTAATGTCATAATTTCATGTTTTTTATTTAACTTTGCCACATCTCCATTATGTACTTTGGATTTATTGTAAGTTTGTTTGTGTCTTTTGGCTTTTCCCGGTTAGGGGTCGCCACAGCGGAACTCCGGTCCGCTAATGATTGGTAGTTGATTTTTACGTGCCGAGTTACCAGCCCTGAAGCACAACCTTCAACTAAGGTATGCCCATTCACGCATGTCTCCATGCAGAAGACACCCTAGCTGTGAATCGAACCGGACAGCATCTTACTGTGAGGCGACAACGCTACCACAGCACCACCACAGCGGACAACACTTTGGATTTATTGTAAGTACAGTATATTAAAAATGTTAATACAAGAAGCTAAATGTAAAAAGAGGTTAATGTAACAGTAGACTTCTTACTCCAACCCTTCTTTGATAACTGTTAAGAGGACAAGCTATTGCTATGCTAACAAACGTAATACAAGAATGTGTAAGCACAGTCCCATCTAGTCTATTTTACTGTTCTTGAGATGAGCAAGAAATGCATTCTCTTGTCTTTATAATTATTCAACAGAAAAAGGTTTTTTTTTCAGCATCATCTAACGGTGTCCTCACAACTACTTATAACTAGTGTAGCATGGAGACAAAGGAAAATGAGTACATGAGGAAGTCAATTAAAGTCTAATGAGTCTCTAACATTTTTACTTCATAGAGTTTATTCTGTGTCTAAGAGACAGTTTTTCCTGTTGGCTTAGTTTCTATAAATCTAATGAAATTAAAATAAAATCCCACTAGAAAGCTGACCTTTGAGGGTCCCATCCTCATCACCAGGGCACCTAGAGGAAACAAGCACTTTACTGTTCTTTCCTAAGAAGAAACAAAGGAAAAACTCATAGCTGCCACATAAATGAAAATGCATCAGTCCATCACCACGAAAGAAATAATTACAAATTACTAATTACAATTAAATACAGTAATTACAAACCACACAAACTATAAACTGAAAATGCCTGTTTGTAGCTATCATGCAATTTAGAAAGTCAAAATAAGACAACACCTGAGCCATTTTGACTGTCAGACTTTAAAAGCATGATATTGGGTCATCAGACCTTAGCATATATCTGACTAATTGGGATCAATGTCTTATTGCACAACATCACTCTCAGAATCCCAGAAAACAGAAGAAAGTACATCCCTGCACTGGCAGACATCTTCCACTATCAAGGCAGTTCTTTAAATCCAGTAGTTCCCATAGCTATGAATTTGCTTAGCCTGACTCTCACTGTAGGAACACATAGTTTCACATAACAAAAATTCTAAAAGTCTCATATTAGGCATGATAAGTGACTTAAGCATTGTAGGTTCATAGGTTAATAGGATGTTACTATGCTAAATGCCCTAGAGCCTTTACAAACCTAGCCATGCAAAAACCCATGTACCCTAATTGACAATACTTGTATGCTCATTCTTAGCAGAGTGATTTTATGATCAGCACCGACTACCTCTGTCCATTTGGAACATATGTGCCACCTCTGGGGTGACTTTATGGTCACCCATTCAAGTGTCAAGGTTCTGCTTAAATAAGGTCACTGAGAAGCTCTTCTTACATGAAGTGGGAGCTTATTCCAGAGGAGTGGCAATCTCTGGGAGAAATATCTGTGTCTCCAACATGCTTTGTTAATGTCACTGGCTAGGATGAGATTCCTGAAATCAGTGACTCTTGTCCCATTTAATTTGTGGATGTGCAGCATTTCCATGAGGGAAGAGTCAGAGACTGCTCTGTAGACCAGGCACAGGTCACCTTTCAGCAGCCTGTATGATACAGAGGACAGTGACAGGGTTTTCAGTCGTTTCATGTAAGTCACATTTTGGAGGCCCTGGATTCTCTTGGTTAGTAATGTCTGTGGGCTCTCCATTTGCTGCAGGAATCTAGTGACATACATACAGAAGGGAGCTTTGCACTCAATTAGTGGTCTGATAAAGGTGGAGTATAGTGGAGTTATAACCTCCTTAGTCTTGGGTGAGATGCCCTTATTTATGAGGTGTGCAATGTAGAAGGCTTTTCTTACCACTATGGACACATGGTGATCACACTTTAGATTGCTGTCAACCTGTATTCTCAAGTCTTGCACCACTAGGTTTGAGCTTAGAGGGGTGCAATCTATATCATAATTAGCAGGGGCTGCTTCTTTGCCAAAGGAGATAATGAGGTATTTTTTTGCATTTAGTTTTAGCCCATGACTTTGGCACCAATAATTTGTCTGTGTCAGCCTCTTTTGTAATGTGATCACATTTGGGGGACACAATGATTGCACCCAGTTTGTAGTCATCTGCAAACATGGTAAGCCGCAGGCCATCTACTTTTACCTGGAACTCAGAGAAATAGATTCCAAACAGTAGAGGACCCAGCACAGATTCTTGTGGTACCCCCATTGGTAACTGGTCTACTGGTGGAGGTGGACTCCCCATATCTGACAGTGTGCATTCTGTCGATGAGTCAGTTAGCTACCCATCTAAGGCCATATGGGTTAATCCCCAGCTGGGATTATTTCTCAGTGATCTCTGAGTGATGAATTGTGTCAAAAGCCTTGGCTAAATCAAGATAGGTGGTATGTATTTCTTTGCCCTCATCCAGGGCTTTGGTGACATTCTTAAAGAAGTCCACCAGGTTTAATAAGCAAGATCTACCCTTGATAAGACCAAACTGGGTTGGGTCAAGAGTTTAAAGGTTGTCTGTGTCCTTGTTGATAAGGTCCATAATGATTCTTTCCATGATCTTACAGTAGCTGGGTAGGCTTATGGGCTGATAGTTTCCTAGGTTGGTTGATGGACCCCCTTGGAGCAAGGGAATTACTGTTGCTGTTCTCCATTCTGCCGGACAAAGTCAGTGTTCAGGCTATGGTTAAATAAGGTGCCAAGTGGTTCCACTAGGTCTTGTTTTAGATTGTTTAGTAAGCAACCTGGGGTGTTATCTGTTTCCACAGAGGCCATGTTTTTGGCCTTGGAGTGTGCTTGTACGACCTGTTCTTTGGATATACTCAGCAGAGAACTGGTGTCAGGAGTGCATTGGGGGTATGGCTGGTGGGGACTGGGGGGTTAAGTTATTGTCAAATCTGTCAGCTAGCAGGTTGGCAATGTCCTCAGGTTTAGTGCCAGTGGTACCATCCACTATAAGTTTGGCACACAGCTGGGTATTTCCTTTTACATTTCAGATGTAGCTAAAAAATGCCTTATGGTTGTCTTTAGCTAGGGATGCTAATTTAGACTTGTAGCTAGCCTTAGAGGATTTTACAAGATATCTGATTTGATTTTTCAAGCTGTGGAGGTATTCTTCCTATGTTGAGTAAGTTCCCTCTTGTTCTTAGATATCAGTTTCTTTCTTTTGTTATATAACTTATTTATACTTACAGTCCACCAGGGTGGCTTGTTTTTTGGGGAGGACCTGGTTTTTAGTCATGTCAGGTACAGATGAGTCAATACACTTGTTTAAGTGGCTATATACTGCTTTTGTGTATTCTTCTGTGTAGGAGTAATTGTTGGCTGTGTTAGCAGGGGGTTGAAACTTTTTATACCATCACTTAGTAGGCTGTAGCTTGCTTTGGAGAAATGTTTCAGTTTTTTTTTTTTTTTTGCTTCTCTGGTGGTGTCAGGTCTGATATTTACTTCAAACAAAACTGATTTATGGTCTGACCTTACCAGGGAGGGCAGCACACAGGGAGTAATGCAGTGACCCCCATATTGGTGAGCACTAGGTCTAGGACATTTGAGGCCCTTGAGGGGTGCAGACCAACTGTTCCAGAGCATTTAAATTAACAAAATCCAGGAACCTCAAAGTGATTGTATCTGTGCTCATGCAAGTCACCCAATCAATGGAAGGTTAGTTGAAATCTCCCATGACCAAGGTGCTTGGCTGCATACTGAGCGACTCTAGCAAATCAAGGTAGGTGGTGTGCTTCTCCTGGTTCATGGCGGGGGGCTTGTAGCTAGCGATGATGTGGTGGGGTATTTTTATTATAGTTATTTGAACCTGGAGTAGCTCAAGAGAGTGGTACTGTTTTACCAGTCTTGAGTTGTATTTGAATTTAATGAAGATGGATATACCTCCACCTTTGGTTCATTCATGCTCGTTTTGAGGTCTGAATGTGTGAAAGGCTTTGTAGCCTTGCACTGCTGGGGTGCTCTCTGTGGCCTTAAACTAAGTGTCTGTGACTGCACACACGTCAGCATCTTCCAAGGTGAGGAGTGCTTCTAAGGAGTACAGTTTAGTGTTTAGGCTCCTAACATTAAGCAGCATGACCTTCAGTTTTGCTGTTTTGACATTGCCTAAAAAAGGCACCATGCAAGAGGCAAGCATCTTTGCCAGTATCCAAAAGCCTTGAGAAGACAGGTGAAGGCCATCTCTGGCAAAGCAGCATGGTCTGTCGACCATATCTTCCCAGACTGTCAGATACTGGATTCCCCTTGAGTGACACCAGAAGATAAGCCAATTACTGAAATCAATATTTTTTTTGTCTGTATTTTAGCATCATCCTAGGTGAATGTAGAATGCTGCTTAGGGCTAGGGACATACCTGCCTTGGACACATAATCTGAGAGTTCAGTCATGTCTCTCTTCATGTAATCCAGAGAGGTACGTCTCAAGTCAAATAACAAGGGGACTTATTCTATATAAGATCAGGGATGAAAAGTGGGCAACACTGACCAATGCTCAGCTGAGTTGCCTGCAGTGCAGAATGCTCAGATGTGTTGCCTGCAGAGCAGGAGGTAACTTGGGAGGGGTTCACTGACTGGTGTCCAGTGAAAAAATAGTTTCTATGCATTTGCGTCTATACAAGGCACTGCTAACCAGTGAGCAGCTACAAGCAAATGCAAGGTTTATATACAGGTAAAATTAAATACTTTTAAACTAGTCTGCCATTAAAAAAATCACACAATATCCTTCCTCTAGCAATCCCAGCTCAGACAAGGCTATACCTACACTCTTCTGCCACAAGGGTGCAGGGGGGACCCTTCTTAATGTAAGATGTCTGAATTTGAGTTCAAGTGTATAGAAAACAGGCTAGATTCAGCAAGTCTGGATCTAGTCTATGCTAACTAAGCAATATGTTGGTGCAAAACAAGTGCATCTAATAAGCAGGCACAAACAATAAAAACAGTCAAAAAAGCACAAATTAATGCAATAATACAGTAACATACAGATGCAAAAGTGCAGACCAAACTCAAAATAAGCTTAATTTCTTGTTCTTAGCTTTAGATGGCTTGTATTCCAGCAGAAACACTCTGGATTTCTGGCAAAGGATACCAAATGCAGAGCAGCTCTGGTTAATTGAGCTTAAACCAGAACAAAGATACTTAGAATAACAGGCACAATAAGCCTTCAAATAGCAATTTCCAGGTCAGAAGGGTGGAGGCTACCCACTTCTCCCACACGAGTGTAGACCACAAAACGTCTTAATGTAAAATAGCTGGACTGAAGCCCAAGAGCTTAAACCAGAACTAAGACACTTTTAGAATAACAGACAGATTAATCCTTCAACTAGCAATTCCCAGGTCAGAAGGGTGGAGGCTACCCACTCCTCCCACACGAGTGTAGACCACAAAACGTCTTAATGTAAAATAGCTGGACTGAAGCCCAAGAGCTTAAACCAGAACTAAGACACTTTTAGAATAACAGACACAATAATCCTTCAACTAGCAATTCCCAACTTAGAAGGATGTTAACGACCTCTCCTGCCACAAGAGTGTAGACTGCAAACCTTACTTATGTTAAGATAACTAGTTTGAAGCCCAAGTGCTTAAACCAAAACTAACAGGCTTAGAATAAGAGTTACAATTTGATTAGTCTACTAACAAGCAGTAAAAAATGCAGCAGAATAAATGCAACTGAGCACTTTTAAGAACAAGCAGCAGAAAACAAAATAAAGCAGGAAGAAGCAGCTGAATAAAGTGCACATTTTTAAGTAAGTGAGAAGGGAGGAAACAGAAGATAATTCAAGTTTAAGAGAGTAAGAGGGTGGGCCTTCCCAGCTGATCTCTCCATACTCAGTAGAATGAGCTGATGAAATAGGACTGGGAGGGGTGTCCAAAATCAGATTAGTAGTAGGGCCAGGTAACTCAAGAGTCAGTAAGTTTAACAGTACAACAACAGTTCGTGGGTTCCAAAGATATAGCTTTTCATCAGCAGGAGGGCTTACTTCCACAAAACTGAAGATTACCGCTTGCTGAGGCAGAGGAGGGGGAAACTGATCTCCAGATTCATGATCCTAGAAAAAAGCTGCAACACTTCAAATGAAATGTAAAACTAGTGGTGAAATATTAAAATAATAGCTTCTAGTGTATATCACTTAGGTTCATAGGTTATTACTAGGCATCCAGTCCAGGTGACCATCAAGGAGCCTAACTCGAATCTCCAATTGTCCCAAACCTCTGTCTGGTTAAGTGACACAGGAAGTAGCTCATTAACAGCTCAGAGTCTTAATCTTCTGTGCTAATTGCCAGATGATAACTTTATTCTGTAAACAAATTCAGGTCTTATAAACTCTTTTCTCCTACATCACTGTGGATAACTGTGGTGGTGGTGCTGCGGTAGCGTTGTCACCTCACAGACAGACGTTGCCCTGTTCGATTCTCAGCTACAGCATCTTTTGTGTAGAGACATGCGTGAATGGGTGTACCTTCATTGAAGGTTGTGCATCAGGGCTAGCAACTCGGCACGTAAAAATCTACTGCCAATCATTAGTGGGCCAGAGTTCTGCTGTGGCGACCCCTAACCGGGAAAAGCCGAAAGAAACAACAACAACTGCAGATAGAAAATTACAAGCTCTACTACTCTGCAGACCTGTTTTAAAAATGAATTTGCAGACCTTTTACAAGCAACCAGCTGCTACTCTTGGCCATAGAGAGAAGTCAGGACATTGTAGTTATACAGCAAAGGCATGCAGAAATACACCCATGATACCCTGCACTGGAAAATACAGAAGCACATCACAGTAACCCATTTTGCATGTGTGTACTAGTACAGTAATACAGGGGTCATTCATAGGACACACTATATTAAAGCTGTTCTACATACCTCATGTATGCACCAGTGTGTTAACACCATCTCTAATATGCAAACTGCCGGCTAACCAGCTCATGTTATACACAGTGTTAGAATGCTAGGCTCCTTGCTACAGGTGGAGGACTTGCATCCTTGCAGGTATTGTCAGAGCAGCAAGACAAAGCCCCCCTACCCCCAGGTAGGTAAGCTGGCATTGCCTGCTTATTCTGATATTTCCTAACTAGTAGCCCCCCCCCCCCCAACACCCATATCACTAGTTTAACATGGGCTATCTGGAGTGTAGTTAGGGCTTTAATCTCTCTGCTCCATGAGACCAGGGTGATTCAGATATTGTTTAAACTTTCTTTGAACTGAATGATTTACCATTCAGGTCATCAATAAGCAAGGAGGTGAGACCATCAGCAAACCCTGTTCTCTGCAGAACTGTAAGGAATTGACAGTGGTTTATGCTGTAAAGAGTTGTTAATGTCAGAGACAAGGGGACTGCAGTGGTCTACAACAGCCAAATACTATCTGCAAGACTGTGTAAGTGGGGTATAACAAATATGATGACTACACAAAATATTTTTTAAACAAAATCTGAAGTTAAGGAACCATATAACCACACAGTGTAGCATAACTGATAAATAGATAATTTGAAGATACTTCACAAAAATCCCTTCAAGTTGTACAGTGATGTGGTTATCAAAGGTGAGACCACTGTCCACCTGTGTCCCTAAGTCTCTTATCACACTTTTGGTGTTTAGTGTACTGCCACCTATGTGGTAATTCATGGGTACATGTTTTTTTCCCAAAGGAGATAACTATACATTTCTTGGCATTGAGCTTGAGCCCATGGCTCTGGCACTAAGCATCTGTTTCTGTAAGGCCTTTGTAGAATATCCACACCATTTTGGGATTCAATAATGGCTCCCAGTTTGCAGTCATCTGTGAACTTTGTTAGCCAGAGTCCCTAAGTGTTGGCCTGTACTTCAGAGAAGTAGATGCCAACCAAGAGCGGTCCCAGGACTGAACCCTGAGGTACTCCACTTGTCACTTGTCTAGAGTTGGATTTGGAGATGGCTACTTTTGCAGTCTGGGTTCTGTCAGTAAGCCTGTTGGTAACCCATCGAGTGATGTAGGGATTAATGCCCAGCTTAGTAAGTCTATCTATGATTCCAGAGTGGGGGAATGGTGTTGAAGGTCTTGGCAAGGTCCAGAAAGGCTGTGTGGACCACCTTACCCTTGTCCACAGCTCTGGAGACTGATTTGAAGAAGGCAGTCAGGTTCAGGAGACAAGATCGGCCCTTCACGAACTCAAGCTCCGTGGGGGTCCTGTGTTTGAAGGTTGCCAATGTCTTTGTTCATAAGTTCCATGATAATACATTCCATGGCCTTGCAGATCTGGTTCGTCAGACTGATGGGGTGATAGTTCTCGGGATCCAAGGTGGTTCCCTCCTTATGGAGTGGGATAACTGTGGTTGTGCGCCACTCAGTGGGCATGAAGCCTGACACGAGGCTATGATTAAACATGACACTTAGGTGAGGTGCCAGTTCATTTTGTTGTTCATGTAGTACACAGCCTGGGTTGTTGTCTGGTCCCATGAATGCTGAATTCTTATCTTAGGAAAGTGCGTTTTTACCTGTGTGGCCGATATTACCGGAATTTGGCAATCTTTCAGTATTGAGATGGGCCCTTTAGGGTGTGAGAGGGGGGGGTGAAGTTGGCACTGAATCAATCTGCCAGGATATTGGCAATATCCTTGGGATCAATATATTTAATAGCATTCTGTTGTAGCTCAGAGCAGATCTGAGCATAGCCATTTAGATTCTTGACATAGCTAGAGAATGCCTTGTGGTTGTCTTTGGAATTTTTGGCAATTTTATTTTCGTAACTAGCTTTGGAGGATTTTATGAGGGCTCTCAGCTTCTTACTGAGGCTAATAAGGGACGTTTTTGCATCCTGGGATTTTCCTCTTTTTTGGAACAGTTTCTTCCTTTTGTTGTAAAGTTTGTTTATGGCAAGGGACCACCAGATTGGCTTCCTTTTTTGGAGGAGAGCATCTTGGTTCTATTGGGGATGGCATGATTCATGCATGAGTGGATGTGCTGGTACAGTGCCTTAGTGTAGGATTCAGCAGTCGAACTTTGAGTTCCTGTCTGCATGGATGTCATGAAGTTTGTCACTTCTGACTTGAGTAGCATGAAGTTGGCTTTGGAGAAGTTTTTTTACGGAGGTTTCCTTACTGGGGGGTGGGGGTGGGATGTGGATATCAAGGGTGATTAGCTTATGGTCAGACTTGACCAATGAGGGGGTGACCATAGGTGAGGAACATTGATTTCCCATGTTGGTAATGACCAGGTCTAGGATATTGGAGCCCCTGGTGGGACTAAGGATTAGTTGATCCAGGGCTTTGGATTTATGAATTCCAAGAACCGTTGGGCAAAGGTGTTGGTACAAGAGCAGTTTTCCCAGTTAATGGCAGGGTAGTTGAAATCACCCAGTATTAGGGTGTTTGGTTGTATCTTAATATTTTCCAGTATGTTTATAAAGGTGTAGTGAGAATCCTGGGGCATGGTGGGGGATCTGTAGCAAGCTACAATTTGAAATGCAGTCTTACCTAGTGTTAGTTGCAACTGGAGAATTTCAGACACATTGTGTTAGGCAACTAGCCTGGTGTTGTGAATATCCTTGGTGAATATGGACACTCCTCCACCTTTAGTGTTTCGGTCCTGGTTTGGTGGCCAAATAGTGTGGTAAGAGTTGTAGCCTGGTATTGCAGGGGTGCTCTCTGGAGCCTTGAACCAGGTCTCAGTTACTGCACAAATATCAATGTTCTCCATTTTTAGGAGTGCCTCGAGAGAGTGCATTTTCATAGGTTCATAGGTTTATACTAGGCTATCTGCCCTAAGGCATTTATAAGCCTAGCCCAAAGTTTTGTGGCTTACGCCACCCCTTATGTTAAAAAATACTGTGCCCATTAGTTTGTTGTGCCTCTGTCCAGCAGTGACACAGAGATGATTCCCGGGGTAAACCTATGATCTCCCATCCACCGGTCAAGATTTCTCTTGAACAGAGCCAGTGAGGTGTTCTGCCTCACATGGACCGGGATTTTATTCCACAGCATAGGGAGTCTCTGTGTGACAAATCTATCCCTCCAGCGTGTCCTATTTATATCCGTGCTAAGGTTTAAGTCGCTTGCTCTAGTGGATCTGGTAGATTTGGATTTTTTGAGGTGGAGCATGTCCATTAATTCCGGGTTGGACATGGCCTTGTATGTCAGGCACAGGTCACCTCTGAGCAGGCGGTATGTGACTGGATAGAACTGGAGTTTCTTCAGTCTGGCAGCATATGACAGATTTTGGAGTCCCTTTATCCTTTTGGTGAGGAACTTTTGGGGTCACTCCAATTGCTGCAGGTGTCGGGTGAGATACATCCTGAATGGGGCATTGTACTCGATCATTGGTCTGATAAGTGAAGAGTACAGGGGAACAATGACCTCACTTGATCTGGATGTGAATCCCTTCATGATCAGGTGGGCAATGTAGAAGGTCCTTCTAACCACTTTAGCAATGTGAGTGTCAAAAGAAAGGCCACTGTCAACCTGGGTCCCCAGGTCCCTGATAACCTCTTCTGTGCTTAATGGATTGCCACCTATATGGTAGCTTGGGGTTACCTTGTTTTTCCCGAAGGGTATGACTATACATTTTTTGGCATTTAACTTCAGGCCATGGCTCTGGCACCAGTTATCAGTTTCTGTGAGACCCCTCTGAAGGATATCTGTGTCCGATGTACTTTCCACTATGAGGTTTAAACTTCTAGCATTGAGTAGCATTACCTTCAGATTTTACATTTAGTATTTCAAACTCAAGATATTACAGAGCCATATAGTCAGACAATTCTAAAACAGAGCTTGCTGATAAAACTACAAGTGAATCCAAAATCCTGTGCACAGATTTTTCCTTAAATGACATATTTCAGAGAAGGGAAAATAAAACAGATCTTTGCACTTTCTTCAGAAAAGGTTGACGTCTACATCTTTTTTGTGTCTAGCACACATTTTAAAGAAGCAGATCATGCTGGAAACAGGATTTGAACTATAATTCACAGTTCAATGCACTTATATAATGTCTTCTTGTGCCTGCCATTTACTTCAAAAATGGAATGAATTTTGGAACAAATGTTAGTAATTTTTGCTCAGAAATTTTAAATTTTAGTTGAATTGTTCTTAGAGAACAGGAACTCTTGTCAGTATAATGAAATGCTCATGACAGTGATGCTGAAAGTCTAGCTTGCCATATTTTAATCAGTCCTATAACTTTGTCAAGCTTGGTTGCACCTTGTACCACTTTGCCATTATATATCAACAGTTTCACATATTTTTTATATTGTGTGCATGTACTTCTTTAAAGTTATGGTGTTTTGACACAAAATCAGTATTAATAGTACTGCACACTACTTGCTATTCTTTGATCTGAGTTGATCCACCTCACTGTAGGTTTCAGTCCTCACATGGGTTATACTTCTAAGATCCAAGTAATGGAAGACCATCTCCAGAATCACATGTATAATATGAGACAGAGCTTTTCTAATATCCTGCCAGTGTTTTATAAAAGCTACAATCCTGTAAACCTGCAAAACGTTTTGATTTTCTTTTCTGTGGTACCATGTCAAGACACTTGCTGAACCCTAAGCTCTGTTCAGAGGATCCCCACGGTGTACATCTATGGCAATTCAGTAAGAAGTCTCAAATCTATTACAACTGTCTGACTCAAAATGTGAGTCTGCTTTGCTTCGAGTTTTGTGCTTTACAAGCCTCTAAATGTTCAAAAAGTTTTCTCTTTGAAGATAACTGCATAGTTTTTCTTATACTGCAGACACATCAGTTGTTTGTAGTAACAGCTTTATCCTCACTGTTGTAAGAAGTAATCAACTAGCAAAACTGGAGCTGCAGTTACAAAGGCTTGCTGTTTTACTCTCCCTTTGCTAAACGTTGTTTAAAAAGCCACATTTAGCTAGGTGAAAAAAATAATAAAGAAAAAGTAATTCAATTACATGTGTGCATGTGTGTGTATGTGTGTGTGTGTGTGTGTGTGGTGTGAGTATGTGTATGTGAGAGTGAGTGCGAGAGAGTGAGTGCGAGAGAGAGAGAGAGAGAGAGAGAGAGAGAGAGAGAGAAAGAGGGAGAGAGTACCTCTCAAGTTCTTTGCTCAAGAATTCTGGACAAAGTCAACAATAATGGGTGAAGCAGACCTAAACTCAGGGACAATTGTTAAATATGATCATAATCCACTTAAAAGGAAATAAACTAAGAGGATTTCCATCAACATTTATTGCCTGAACAATAAGAAGAATCTATAATGTCTGAATTGATTGATTGTAATCCTCAGTGATTTATCAGAAAATAAAACTTTTTTAATAGAACAAAAATATGAGGCAAAATCATAGACATTCTGCAAAATCATGGATAGCTGAGAAGAGGGATTACAGTGGCTTGCATTACATGATTTATTTTCATTAATTTTATCACATCGAGACACCTGAAGTGTATTCAATCAAGAAAGTGGTTGTATTTTGCTAAGTACATTTGTATGTGTTTATATATGTGTGTGTATATTAAATGCTTATATGACATATTTTGGATGCAATGTATATCCTCCAACAACATTTACATATTTTGCATTAACTATGGAACATTAAGAGGAAGAACTATTTTATATTAAAGTATAAAAAAATTTTCATACTAATAAAAACAAATATAAAACAATGTAACAGATATCTAAATGAAATAAAACCTTCAAGATGAGCACTGTAGGGGTTATAATGGACCTTCCAGGGGTGGAGAGCAGGGCTGGATCTAGCACTAGACAACCTAGGCAGCTGTCTAGGGCCCGGTAATGGCTGGGGTCCTGGGCATCACCAATTCCTTTCCTCAGAATTATCAACAACTGCAGCTTTAATGTTTCTTTCCATCAGCTTGGGGTCAACTATTCCTTTTCTCAGCTATTCTTTTCCTTAGCATCATCAACATCAATATCAACTACTGCAGCTTTAAGGTTCCTGCCTAGTATAGATGCTTTCAGCAAATGAGAAGGCAGGCAGGATGCACACACAATGAACTACAACTGGTTCAAGATTTCTTTTGCTGTGAAAGGAGATTCTGCCAATAGGGATGAATGTATTTAGGGATATATAAATTAGGCAGGAGGGGGCTCATATTTAACTGGAAAAATCAGATAAAATAAAGATATTGAGTGCAAATAAATGAGATGGAAAGGTAATAGAATGGGAACAAGCTAAGAATACATTTGCAGTGCAGGCTAGAAATTGTCTTCCCTGTCAAGGATTGATATCAGAATATAGGCAAAGATAAAGGAATAGGGGGATCCTGGGTGAAAGACCAGCACTGGTAGAGAGTTTAGTAGAATCTGGAATAGAAGTTGCTGTTAAAAAATGGGATAATTAGTAGGGCATATAAAATATTGCATGATAACTATAGGAATCAATCAGTGGAGGTTGGAAAGAGAGAGAGAGACTAGATAAACAATTCACAAAGTAACAATGGGAGAATATATGTATGGCTCCCAAATATGCACAAAGTCTAGAAGATTTAGGATTTTTGCCTGGAAGTGTTTGGATAGGGATGTTTATACCCCAAGCAGATTATAGAGGATTTTTCTTCAGGTAGGTTGCAAATGTTGGAGGTGTGATGGGGAAGAAAGAGATAATTGGGAGCATATTTTATGGAGTGTAATGAGTTGGCAGACTTTAACATTTACCTGCTGACTACTCTGCCAGAAATACTGGGGGAGCAAATTGATGTAGCTAAGGAAATTTTTTTTTGAGCTGTGATACAGAATCTGAATTGCCTAGATATAGCAAGACCTTGCTCAGTTTAATTCTGGTGACTGCTGAAAAGCAATTACTAGAAAATAGAAATGAAAGTCTAAACCAACCATACTAGAAGTAGCAAATATAGTATCAGAGATAAAAGAACTGGATGTGGGAACTCTAGAAAAACGTGGGAGAAAATACATAAAAAAAATGGGAATTGTGTGAACAATACATGCAGAATGATGTTTTGGATATGGAATGAGGTTTAAGGGAAGGCCAGAATTGAATGAGCTATATAATATTTAATTGACAGTGACTGTATAGAAGATTATATGTCATATATAATGTTTGCAACTGAAAATATGTCCACACGGTTTGTTTTCATTTATATAAATGCATGATTGCCTTGTCATAAGTGATAATTCAATAATATGTTTCTTGTTTAAAAAAACAAAAAGATTTCATTTGCTGTGACATGGATGGTTAATGAAATTTACTGTGCAGCATTTCTCTTTTTTGTGTGGTGGCAACATAAGAAGCAAGCAGGTACTATACAAAGAAATTTATTACAGATAAGTACAATGTGGGGAAATTTCTGAGAAGAATGGATAAGCAAGCAGAATTTGCAGTTTCAGTTTCTGTTGTGACAGTGTGTATGTGTAAAATGCTGCAGTTAGGTAGGACAGTTTAGTAAATTTACTTATTCAGACTCAAACCCTGTACTTTGGCTACAGGAGGCAAGAGTCTTAATCCTCTACACTGCAAGATCATTTGTTTGGTAAATCAGTAAGACTTACTGTCAGCCATTAGAGTTTCACAGGTTTTGTGTTTCACGGCATACATGTTAATAGGTGATTTAAGGTAGTCTGCTTGTCTCCACTTTTGCAGACCATCCTTGATTTTGCCTCATATTTATGCATAATCCTGGAGCAAGTTTCTTAACCAGGCAGTGCTTTTAGGCAACTCACTACTGATTGGCTCCCCCCTGAACTGCAAGCCTAGTAACTAGTAACTATGAACTAGAGTAGTTATGGTGTGAAGTTAGGAAATTGATTGTAGTAAGCAGGAACATCATCACAAGGGCCATGTTCTTTGGATGTGATCCTTGGTTTCCTTAACATTGATAGTGTGTTTATTATTTAGCTGTGAATAAATTGGACAACATAAAGTCTATGAGTTTAATGTTAATATTTTAACTGTGAATACGTTTTTAATTTAGCTTGTTTTTTTCAGGCACACAGGTGTGAAATGTACCTTTTGGGCTACAGTAGTTTGTCTAGCACTTAATGCAGATGCGTAAGGTTATGAGCTCTTAAAGAGATGCTTTGTGTGGTACATGGTTTGATTCCCTCGGCCTTCATTTGTCTTTTGTGTGAGTCTGCCAAGTTACTTTACCATACAGCACTCCTGGGCTGCTTCTGAAAAGGGACAAATGTTCAGTGGGCTCTGCCAGGCTGTTAGCAAATGCTTTATATATTTACTTTTGCACTCCTGTACCCATCACAAATATGGTATTTGAGTATGAATTCTGGCAAATCTCTTGTAGTTTAATGGGTTTGCAGATTCATTTTTACTAAATGTGAATTTCAAGTGAAGAGAAGTTTACTGTTTTTCATGACGTCTGTTTTCAGTAAGAGTGTTTTTTTTTGTTTGTTTAGAAAATGGCTGTCAGTTTTTTTTCTAATTTTAAATAATAGTTTTAAATAAAACCCAAATCTCTATGATAATTGTAAAAGTAAAGAAGAAAATAGTTTGTATACTGACAGGTTTGAACTATGCTTATGGTAAGTGGGGAAAGGCAGCCATGTAACAGGATACTGGTATGGCTGGTGCGGCCTGATTAATCACTCTGCATAGGGCCCAATTTGTCCATGGTCTAATTCTGTTGACTCTGGAGGTGTATGCTGCAACAATACCGCATTATTAGCCATTCAAGTAGGTCATACCAATACTGAATGATGTCAGAAGGGATAGCTATTGTAGATCACACAGAAGACATAGGGAGGATAAAAATGAGATGTAGGGGTCCTGCAAGTATGTAAGATCCCTCCCAAAATAAAAACATTATGCTAAATGTAGTAATATTTCTGTTTTTGTATGACTTGTGGGTTGGTGAACAAAACTTGCTGCATCATTTATATTGTCTGTAATTGCTTTCCTTTATTCATTGCACTAAATAATGTATTAATTCATTTATAGGCCTAGATTGTATAATACAGTCTAACAACTTTGCAGTTTAGTAATATATTTTTGCAGAACCGTCTTTAAAGCCTCTAACAAATGCATAGGGTTTGACGCTTGTCACATGGTCTGGATTATTTGGAGTGATTAGCAGAGCAGTCTCATCCACAACATCTATTAAGTAGTCATTGTTGCCTATTATTGTGGTAGAGTCTTGTTTACAAGATCGGATTGCAAAGCATTTCTGCATTTAGTTAAAGGCTGTTACTCTGGCAGTTAGTGCAGGGGGCTTAAGCTCCAACTTGTTAATGAGCTGCTTCCTGTAGCAAGGGTACAGGGTTTGAAACTTCCTTCATTTACCTACCGTGTGACATTGAGAAAGTCACTTAATCAGACAGTGCTTTGGAGTAATTGGGAGTTTGGGGTAGGCTTCTTAATGGTCTCCTGGACTGCATGCCTAGTAACTATGAACCTGTTGTTGCTGTTTGTCAGCCATCCCCTCTTGCATAACTAGTTGACTTCAGGAAATGTGATAACAATATCATTAGCACACCATTTTAATGCAATGTAGGTAATTTATTCTTCAAGCCAGCAGGCACTGCCTTTGTAGGTAAAGCACTGAATTGCAAGGTTTGCCAGCAGCAGCCTTTGCATTAGTAACAGTTCTCATTAGTGTAGAATTATTCAGATGACTTTTACTTATGCAAACATTGTTCATGTTGACTTAGCATATGTAATCAGGAGTGTATTTCTTACGCTTTCATAAATACTCTAATTTAAACTGTGCTACACCTGGCTGGATCTTATGGTATGATGCTGGTGATCCATATACAGTATAATGTAGTTCATCCAAAGCTGCCAATAAAGTACAAGTAATTTATTACTTCATAACAATAAGGGGTGTGCACGGTCAACAAAATGGCTCTAACTGCTGGTGGGGGTGGGGTGCTCTCCGCGGACTAAAGTACCATAGGCTCTGTGACGACTGGGGAGAGATGGGAGAAGGCTGCCAACCTAGTCAAATAGAATTTGATATATAATTCTGGCATTTGTAAATAAATGTAAAATACAGGCTTGTGTTTTAAATGTAAGAAAACACTGTAAAATGTGAACTTCAAGATTGTTGCAACATTGCCATCTGCAGTAAGGAAAACCAAGCCAAGTATTTCAAATGTGTCTTTCAGAGTTGAAAAGATCTTATGAATCTCTTTAAAGTTTCACCACTCGGCTCCAGTGTGGCTGGATGAAGGTTTCATGCCCATTGTTTAAGGCTAAAGTTCATGACCAGAATTTAGATGTGGAAGGTGCTTTATTACTCTAGTTTCTGCTAGAATGTATATGTGAAATGCCTTGTATTGTTGTAAGTTTCTGAGTAGGTGTTAGATTGCTAAATAATGCAGTTTGTGGCCAGAGAACTCAGACCAGGTGTTAAGATGGTGCAGTTTGTTTGCCTGGGAAAACCTAAGTGTCAAAAATTATGTAATTTGGGGAGGGACCCAGCAAACATGTTTGTTAGTAATGTTTAAATACTATTTCTCACAAGAGACTGGAAGCATTTTGATCTTGGATATCCACTTATCAGCACTCTGCCTTATGCTCACATGTAAGTTTTAGCACTGTGATTTCTTTTAGGAATAGTTAAAGATAGTAAAGATTAATTAGGTATTTTTCTTTGAAATCAGACCTGTCCTACTGTATTATTTTAAGTTTCTGTGTGATCTCTGAACTCTTAGATATCTCTGTGATGTAGTAGTTTTGTCTTGTGTTTTAATTATTTATTATTAAATATTTTTAAAACCTTCTACCTGTGGCTGATTTGTATAGAGATAAGCTCTAGAGTACATTGCATATTTATAGAGGTTATTGTAATAGGCCACTCTAAAGTAAGCCTTGACTGTTAGTCATACTACCATTAGATAATAATATTGCACAGTAATAATTGGACACCCTTTTAAGGGCCTTTTAGTAGCTGATATTATTAACTGGTTGGTGGCAGTAATTACTACCATATAATCTGGGTAAAGGGGCACAGTTGGAGAATCTGTGTCAGCCTTTCCCAGGAGTGTCTGTGAAGTTGTATAAATACTTATCTCAAAGTGTGTGTGTGTTGTGTCAGCTACTTGGCAGGGACACAAAGCACTGGTTGAACAGAGAGGGTACTGGAGGTTTTAGCTTGCACAGTTAGGCTGAGACCTGGATCCTATAGCTGTGCCAGTGGGGTGTCTTATTGGGGACCTGGTGAGCAAGGGAGCAACCAGCCCCAGACTGACTGTGATCTCTGTGTGCACTTAAGGGAAATTGTACTTTACTGTGTGTATTAGTTATCCTTTCCTCTTCTAGGAGACAACCTCCCTGGTGTTAGTGGTGAGGATTGAGGCTCCTTGATTGCTGGGCCAGGGCTTGGTCATCACAGGCTCTTATCTGGTCATTTTTAAACAGTCTTTAATCTGGCTTGGCAGGACTAGTGTGCGTGCTTGTGTGTGTGCATGTGTATGAATTAATTAACAATACCCAGGCTACTGTGCATTTGAGTGAAACAAATTTGAAATATGTGACTTTGGTTTCTATTATTTTTTTGACACAAACATCTGAGAAGTATATACTCTGCAATGTATCTATAATTGCTGGATTTAGGGGATGTCTGTAGATAAAAATGACTGGCCTTTCTTGCTGCTGGCGTTTGGCATACTGGTCAAGGTGCTTACTCCAGAGACACAAAGTACAAGGGTTGATTCTCACTTTTAGTCAATTTCTGGTTATTGGCTAGACACATAATAGTCTGCAGACTGATTTACCTAATATTTATCTACAAACCTGTTGAGATGATAAAGTTAAAAAGTCAGTCTGTCTTTGCAGGACTAATCTGCATTTGAGTAAAGCAAATGGGAACATTTTAGTGTGACCATTTTTATAACAATCAGACGTGATGTATATGTTCAATTTAATAGCCATAATTGTTGAGTACAGATACTGCTGGACAGCAGTGAGTGGCTTTTTATGGTTGAAATAGTCTGAAATGGGTACTTTGGTCATTATTTGTTCATGCATTTTGTTTCACTGCTTACTGGGAAGAAATGTTCAAAACTGCAATTTTAAAATGCACTAACAAATGCTGCTGTATCAAACAAGAAATATAATTTAAAACAATCAGGAAGGTTAATCAAAAAACACATACATTTAAGCATGGTCCTAAAAATGCATGCAGTGACCAATGTACACTTAATCTACCACTGACCACGTGCATTTTCAGTGAATGTGAGTTTTAATGCAATTTCAACTAATGCGAGCTTCAAGGGAAGAGAAATTTGCTGTTGCACATGACAAGTCTGCAACAATGTGCAACTGTTTTGTTTTGTTTAGCAAATGGGATCAGTGTTTGTGCTATCAAATATGAAATTCAAGTTTTAAATTAAAATCCACATTTCTTGTAATAATTGTAAAAGTAAAGAAGAAAACAGTATGCACACTAAAAGTTTTGAACAGTGTTTATATTAATTGTGTGTGTGTGTGTGTGTGTGTGTGTGAGAGAGAGAGAGAGAGAGAGAGAGAGTGAGAGAGAGAGAGAGAGAGAGAGAGAGAGAGAGAAAGGAACAAGTAATGTGACACTGGAATGTCTGTGGTGGGGGATGGGCAAGCCTGGTCCATTACCCTGTCTAGGGCCCCATTTGACCATGATCCAGCTCTTTTGGAGAGCCCTTCTGCCCTCCCTGTCAGGCATTACTGCTTGCTTATTTGCCACCTCAATTGTCTATGTGAAACTATGCAGTTCATTTATTTGGTCTTTGTCCTTTCCCAATATCCCCTTCTCCTACCATCCTCCCTCTTTATAACACCTCAATTTATACTTAGTCAATTTCTGAGCTTATAATAAACATGAGAAGTACAATAAAATATTACAGACCAATGGTGCTTTCATTACTTCCATCTGATTGGCCTTTGACTCACGAACAGGTAAACTGCTTTCTGATCTGAAAATATAGAAATGCAGTTCAGTCAAAAACTAAAGTACTGAAGTGCTGACAGTGTGTATCAGTTTCAAGCTAGACTTCAAAACTGAGCTCTCTTTTTTATGAATAAATTGCATTTGAATGCATTTGTTTAAAATAAGACACTTGGGTTTACATTTTATTAAAATATTATTTTACAAATGAAAGTCTAGTTTTACAATGCATCTGAAAAAAGGCTATTCATCACAGACAAACCTGTGTGATCATAAAATATGAATGATAGTGTGTCTCTCTAGTATGCTGTGCATTATCATCATTTTTGTATTTGGTGCTGTCAACACATATATAAATATTTCAACAGATGTGTTATATAAGGCTGATGATAACAGCACTCTCTGAAACTCTCTCGAACAGCAAATTATTAAGGAAAACTTACTCCAGACTGAAGGCCTTTGTTCTATGCCCTAAGGCAAAATTCAGCTTTTTTCATGATTAACTTTGATTTTTTATTCGTGGTGAGCACAACTGAACCTTATGTTCCAGCTCCACATTTAATATGATGTTTGACACCCTGTACAAACCAGTGAGTACGCACAAGGGACAAGCCTTTACACGTTTGGTACAATAGTTACTCTTTCTTATACATACATTACTTGGCTGCAAAACAGGCAGTAATAGCAAGCACTGCAGAACCACAGCTCTGATGAAATTCAAATTTCTGACAGAGATAAACATCTACAGTTTCACTCTGAATATGGGTTATAATTTTAAGACCCAAGTATGGGAAGAACCTCTCCACAGCTGCATGGATAACATGAGGAAGAGCTTTTCTCCCCCCTCCCCAAGTATTTATATGCGTCTAAAATCCCCTGGCATTGACTTCACTAATCTTGTCATTAGGAGGTACAGCTGTTTCCTCGGCATAATTATATGTATTGATTCAGGATTATTGTATTTGAACTAATGTAATATTCTACGTCCAGCATATTAAGCTGCACATTTTACACTACAGGGCTATTAAATGGTATGAGGTGATTTTATTCAAATGCAAACACCAGTATTCTTATTGGTATTAAGTGTTTTTAAATTGAATGATATCCTGAAGGCTGTGATCAGTATGGAGGAAGGAATTTGTTGACTCATTACTGAGTCAGTCACTGACTATGGAAGTACATGGATGTTTATTAAAAAATATAATTTCTGTGCTGGAAGATCTGTGAAGGGCTCTTAGAGTGTAATTTAAGGTATAACATGAGATGTTTATGCCAGTTGTTCAGAAAATAACCGGCATAATGTATTTCTTTATTTTTAGGAAATGGTCAAATCTGCCAGTGGGGTGTAAGTCTTGGAGTGGTGGTGGCATTAATTTCCAGATCACTGTTTCTGGTACTGGCAGATGTTGGACAGGGTAAGCAGTATCTCAGAATACATTATTTTCATAAATCCTGAATGCTTGTTTGCATATAGAAATGAACTACTGAATTGTGGCAGCTATCAAAATTCGTAGGCTTTCTATGGACATGTTTTGGGTTTTACCCAGATCTTAGCAAACGGTACTTTTATTTATGAAATAAAAGATTTAATGGAGTACAGTATCCTACCACTACCTGCATATGTCTATATCTAGATGAAATATGTTGTATGACATCCTGGCTGTCTGATATAGAGCAAGAAAGAGGAAGATGTAATATAAAAGTTGAGTACCTTTCCTGTTGCAGGTAAAGTAAGTAGATTGCTAATTATTCAGCATATTGTGACCCTGTACCTGTCAATCAAATAATTCTGTTTTCTTCTGATTTACTGGGGACAGCAAAGTGAAAATCTGTCAGTTATTGTTGCAAAAGTTGGAGACTGGAGGTAAACAGGATGACATCAGCATTACATGACCTGCATAGCGCATTCCTGCTTCTATTCCTAGATAATCTGAAATGTGGAATTTAACGAATGTAGGAATAAAATAGAACTGAGACCTGCCACGCCAAGACTCATATGTGCAAATGGAACCAAATAAATTAATATTTTGTGATTTAACCAAGCAGATTATAAACACTGACAGGCAGACTCATGAACTTTCTTGCAAAGGGTTCATTAGAAAAAAAAACAGAAGGTAGATAACATAATATAGAATAATATTAGCATAAAGCGATTATTAATGGGAGAAAGAAAATATGATACAGTAGGTATGCATCCACAGAGAAAAGTCAATGTTCCTGTGTTGCACAGTTTTGCAAAACCAAAGCAGTCAAATGAGTATTTTCCATCAGTTGATGAAAAATCCTGATTCATCAAAGGGAGACATTGTAAGGGGCATTTCTCCTTAAACCCACGATGCAGCAATCCTGAAATACATTATCTTGTAGCAAAAGTGCAGGATGCATAGCTCCCTGTTAGGGGGTTATGGACCTTTCTCACAAGTCTTTAAGAATTGATCAAATGCAGCTTTCACTTTGTTTAGCAGATATATTGTAGGAATAGGATACTGCGGTGGTGGTGCTACGGTAGCGTTGTCGCCTCACAGTAAGACGTTGTCCTGTTCGATTCTCAGCTAGAGCGTCTTCTGTGTGGAGACATGCGTGAATGGGCGTACCTTCGTTGAAGGTTGTGCATCAGGGCCAGCAACTTGGCATATAAAAATCTACTGCCAATCATTAGCGGACCGGAGTTCCGCTGTGGCGACCCCTAACCGGGAAAAGCTGAAAGACACAACAACATTGTAGGAATAAGATGCATCTGCTGACATTGCCACAAGTACAAGTTTGTCTAAATATGACAGTAACAAATCAGGACTCAGAAAACCGTGAGATGAAATGTACAGTGGACACTTCATTGCAAATATTTGGTCTTGAATCTACCAATGAAGTATCATTTTCTCAGCATGAGCTGCCACAAGGCACTTCCATAACTGCTGCCGATCTGAGTGGAAATAAACAGGCCAAGACTGTGATGAAATAGTCAGTGAGTGTAAATACTCCATATATGGCAACATTTTCAAGAGGCCACTCAGATACCAAGACTGCACTTAGTTAAAATTCCAAACATGTGAGAAGCTATTATGATTGCACATTCATATGACTTATGCAACATATATGCAAGAGTAAAATTCTGATTGCATTAAGGGTATGCAAAGTGTCTTCAGTAAAAGGCAGATGCCACATAAATCAGTATGTGATTAAGATCCTTAGCATAAAAGGGTGAGAATCATCTCACTTGGGTAATCATGCTGTTCTTTAGTAAATTCTCAGTCTATAAGTAATTCTAATGTCTCCACTGCTTACTTTGGCTATCTTGACACTTTATATTTTTTATACCAGTATAATATGGGACATGGTGCAGACCATAGAAGCACAAATGTAGACAACTAGCCTCCACCTAATATTTTGCAACCCTAATCAGGTCAATAAACTTTTCACAGTTTCAAAGTACACATATGGAGACCTAAGCTTAATGCATATTTCCCTGGCAATCATGAGTACCTGCAGGAAATTTTCTAGGTGGATGTCCAACATTTTTCCTGAACCTCAAAATTAAGGGTCTGTGTTATATATTCGCACTTCCAAAATGTCAAATAGGATATGTTCGAGACCATATGGTCGATATTTGAAAGTTCGAATAAATAATAATAATAAAAAAAAAAAACATAATGTAACGGTGCGAACAAGGGGCCAAGCACCCCTGCACCCCCCACACACCCCTACTTAAATATACCAACTCTGAGACCGCACGTCAGTGCAGAAAAGGGAAATTCTCCCATTCTGCACCATACAGTGCTGTTAAAGTCAGCCTTCGAACACTTGAAATGTCGATCATATGGTCTCGACTATATGGCGTTCGACATTTCAAGCATTTGTTTATTTGACATAGACCCAAAATGAAGGGATACTGGTAGAATCCAGTATCATAAGCTTATCCTGAACTGTGCTGTCACATTAGTGAATCAAAGTTGTGCATTATAATGCAGTTTCTCTTAAATAGGGGTGTACTGGCAAAAAAAAGACCACTACCATTTTAATAAGTTCAATGCACGGAAAACAAACTGATACAAACCCAAGTGTGAACATAAAATAGCATGATGCATTTGAATCTGCCTCATGTTCTCTGAGTACCAGCTGGTCACTATGGTACCTGTAGAAAATATAAAACACTGTGAAAACAGTAATATTAGTATTTACAATGTCACATCTAATAATCACAGGATAGATAGCCTGACTATTAACAGTACCAGTTCTGATCATGGAAATTTCTATTCAGGGGATGGATGATCAACCCACAACTACAAAACATCCTTACCAAAAATGCAAGTTGTTTAGAAATATCAAAAAAAAAAATGACAAATGCAACTTCACTGCTCTCTTCTTAATTCAGATCTGAGGAAGACAGCTTGGGGAACAATGTCCGAAATCTCTTAAATGGTTAAGGCTTTCTACATGAAATGCCAAGAGAGAAATTTTCCTGAAAATATGGATGATATCTTGTAAAGTGACTATAGTCAATTAAAAGGATAACTACCTTCACTTCTACATGAGGAAAGATCATTAACATTCTATATTATAAAGCAAGGATGGCAATGGGGTGAAATCTTCAGATTAAAATCTAAAGAAGCCAAGGAACACTACTCAAATGTTAAAAAAAATGATAACAGGTAAACTACAATTTCTGTAACCAAACACAAACCGTCAGGCCTACAATGCTCCCCATCCATATGATAGCAATAGTGTGCCCCAGCTCTGCACTGCCTGCTTCTCAGACTGATACAGCAGATTCCCAATGCAACCTTTCAGTCCAGCCACTGTACCACAAAGTTGGACAGGACAGGTACAGCCCTGATCCATAGACAAACCTACTTTTCACAGATTTCCTCATCTGGCAATAAACCAATGTCACACACTGACAATGCCAAAAATACCTCAGTATACCAGCTCTCACAATGCATTCTACCTGTAGCAGTCCCACAGAAAGGAATGCACTCAACCCCACTGCACTGATTGACAACAATTGTCTAATCAGAATGCTCCTCTCATGAGGGCACCTCAATATAATTTGCTTCACTACACCTGGAAAATGACTAATTCATTTTGTGCTTTCAAGGTGCCTACTTCAGAACAGATCCATCAGTGTTTAGTTGGCAGCAATACTAAAAAAAGTATAACTCAGTTTTCCAGGAAGGCTGTCCCTTGACTGCCCCCACCCCCACTATGGACACCCATGCTGACAGTTACTATAAAAATAAGACTCATTCTTATCCCTGCAGCAATGATAACTCCAGGTGAATTATCAGTAGCAAAGGCAGTAATACCCTCTCATAAATATACAGCTAAAAATGTGTAGCATAAATCAGCTGCCATTTCTGCAAGCAGATTCCTTGATCATTTTCAAACAGAAGTAAGCTTGAAACAATATAAGCAACACATAACATATATTATCAAAATATGGTTAAAATTGTTACTAGTTGAAATAGCAACTTTGTTGTGTGTGTAAGTGTGTGCATTAATGTGTGAATGCTTCCTAACTGTATTTATTTGTTTTAATATTTTGTGTAAATAAAGTCTGCAACTAGTGCCTGAGTATTAAAAGTAAATAAATGAACCCCCTGTAATCCAAGTATGCCATTAGATCAGATCATCCCACATTACATTGGGTCTAGTTCCACAGAAATTAGTCCTTGTCCATACACTCAAAACACCAGTTCCAAACATTCATGCTCACATTGCCAACCTACACATATCCACATACAATTACAGGGGAAGCCTTCTGCTTGGGCAGCATTAAGAATCATAGAAATGAAAGGGTAATATTAGCTCTCATTTAGGACTTGAACCCAAAACCTTTACTAAACCAGGCTGGTGTCACTGACATTAGACTGAAAAGAGCCTCTGAGCAGATAGTTGTTGAGGTTTCCTTTAAGAGACTTATTGTTTTAGCTAGAAAACCCCAACATAGTAGAACACAGTATGCTAGAGGTGTTGGGTTTGAGTCCAGAATAAGAAGTAATATTATCTTTTTTATTTCTGTGATTCTAACAGCTATGCCGAGTAATTTTATCTTATTACTAAATATTGTCAAACAACCAGTAGCAACTGCAATTCTGTTCCACCATGGTGGTGCAATGGTTAGCATTGTTGCCTCACAGCAAGAGGTTCTCCGGTTCGATCCTCAGCTGGGGTGCCTTCTGTGTGGAGTCTGCATGTCCTCCCTGTGGTCGCGTGGGTTTCCTCCGGGTGCTCCGGTTTCCTCCCACATCCCAAAGACATGCTGCAGGTGGATTGAACACTCTGAATTGGCCCTGGATGTGAGTGTGTGTGTGTGCCTTCTGTGGAAGGTTGGGCGCCGGGCTGGCAACTCGACACTGTAAAAAAACTCCACTGCCAATTATGAGCAGACAGGTGATCTGCTGTGGCGACCCCTAACCGGGAAAAAGCCGAAAGAAGAAGAAGTCACTGATGAACAGAGCAAACTAAATGATTTGATCTTCCTGTAATCCCCCTGAAATGTGAACCTCAGTCAGGAACCCAGGTAGTTGGAATAATTATTTTTCAACTAGTTTCAGCCTGAGACCAATGTTATTGCTTATATGCACTCAAGAATCATTAACTGATTAAAGGCACTTAATCCTATTGATTCTCTGCAGAAAGATACTTATTTTGCTTCCATTAAAAGTGAAGGCAAGAGACTGCATGTCCTGAGTAGAACAGTGTTCATGGAATTTTAACTTCTGGAATATCTCATGTGAAGTGTTATAGGAAAGTTTTTATGATCATAACAGTATTACCTTGTAATATTTTTTTGAAGCAATTATTTGTATAAAGCAGCAGCAAACACAGCTACACAGTGCTATCTGATAACAAACCCAGCCATCTGTAGCTCTGTCACAGTTCATCACAGTAATGATAACCTCAGAGCTAATGACTCAAGCTTCCGGGATAAACCTGATATCAGTGCTAAGTATAAATGTTGTGAAACTGCTGTGTTTGGGGTTTACAGAAGAAACATTATCCCATGAATTACTACATTGTTTTCTATGGGTCTTTCTATTTAAGGTTATACTAACTGCCGCAATGAGTTCTTAATGGCTCATAGTATAGTCACTACTTCTGTGCAGACCTCTCAACTGCCACAATTGTGGAGGCATGGTCTTATTTTCAGGTTTAATTTACCGCTATGCAATATGTCCTTATTTTTGTAAGTATGCCCTTATTTTCAGGCTTGATTTACCTCTTCATACAAACTTCTGAATCTCCCTTCATCACGTGTCATTTTTGAAGCTGTCTTGTACACAGAAAACCACACTATATGACTAATATTAATGGCACCAGTAATTTAAAAAACATATATAACACTGTCTCTTTGATAATATCATTATATTTATTTTTGTCACTCTCTGTTTTTTCAACATGTTAATGAGTAGTATCTCACATTTCTACTTGAAGCGGGAAGAGTAATGTGCTATTTGGTATTCAAATTTTATGCTAAATAGACATCCAGATTTTTAGCAGGATGTTGAAGCTTTTCAAAGACCTTTGTTCCTACTTTTAAGGTCTGCATGTTCATAAGTTCATAGGTAGGTAGGTACTAGGCTATCGGCCCAAGGGCCTAAGTAAGCCTAGCCAACAAGGTTCCCTGGCTTACGCCACCCAAGAAAGTTATTTTCCTGTGCCCCTGTCGAGCAGAGCCACAGAAGTGATCCCCGGGGTGTATTTCCTATTTCCCATCCATTTGTCAAGATTTTTCTTGAAGAGTGCTAATGAGGAACTTTGCTTGACATAGATGGGTAGCTTGTTCCAGAGTATGAGAAGTCTCTGGGACAGGAATCTATCCCTTCAGCATGTCCTGTTTATTGTGGTGACAAGGTTTAGGTCCCTAGAGCATGTAGCTCAGAGGGATTGCGATTTCTTTAGGTGTAGCATGTCCAACAGCTCTGGGTTTGACATAGCTTTATATGTTAGGCAGAGATCACCTCAGAGTAGGCGATATGCTATGGAGTAAAGCTGGAGTTTTTTGAGACAGTCAGTGTAGGGCATCTGTTTGAGGCCAGTAATCCTCTTTGTGAGGTACTTCTGCGGCCTTTCCAGTTGCTGCCGATGTCTTGTGAGGTACATTCCAAAAGGGGCGTTGTACTCTATAATGGGTCTAATGAGTGTCAAGTAGAGGGGAACAATGACCTCTTTTTTCCTAGATGAGAATCCTTTTGTGATGAGGTTTGCCGCATAGAAGTATTTCATGACTACTGTGGCAATGTGATTATCAAAGGAGAGACTACTGTCCACCTGGATCCCCAGGTCTCTTATCACACATTCGGCATTAAGTAGACTGCCGCCTATGTGGTAGTTCATGGGTACAGAGTTTTTACCAAAGGAGATGACAATGCACTTTTTGGCATTGAGCTTGAGGCCATGGCTTTGACACCAGGCATCTATCTCAGTGAGGCCCTTCTGTAGGATGTCCACATCATTTAGGGAGTCCACTATGGCTCCTAGTTTGCAGTCATCTGCGAACTTCATTAGCCAAAGGGCTTCTGTGTTAGCCTGTACTTCAGAGAAGTAGATACCAAACAGGAGTGTTCCCAGGACTGAACCCTGTGGTACTCCACTTGTCACTGGTTTGAAGTCAGATTTGGAGTCTTCAACGTTTACAGTGTGGGCTCTGTCAGTGAGCCAATTGGCAACCCATCTTGTGACATAGGGATTTATACCTAGTTTAGTGAGTTTAGCTATAATTCCAGAATGGGGTATGGTGTCGAAAGACTTGGCGAGGTCAAGATAGGCTGTGTGAACCACCTTACCCTCATCTACAGTTTGGTGACTGCCTCAAAGAAGTTGATCAGGTTCAGGAGGCATGATCTGCCTTTCACAAACCTGAACTGGGTGGGGTCCAGAGTTTGGAGGTTACCAATGTCTTTGTTTATGAGTTCCATGATGATACGTTCCATGACCTTACAGAACAGGCTCGTCAGGCTAACAGGGCAATAGTTCCCGAGATCAGTGGTGGCTCTCCCTTTATGGAGTGGGATAACTGTTGCTGTGCACCATTCACTGAGCACAAAGCCTGATGTGAGACTATGATTGAACATGGTGCTTAGGTGGGGAGCCAGTTCGTTCTGAAGTTTGTGTAAAACACAGTCTGGGATGTTGTCCGGTCACATGGATGCTGTGTTTTTGGCTTTAGAGAGTGCAGCTTTTACTTGCATAGTTGTGATTACAGGGACTCTGCATTCTTCCTGTATAGATATGGGCCCTTTAGGGGGTGAAAGGGGGTAAAGTTAGCACTGAACCTATCTGCCAGAACATTGGCAATATCAGTTGGATCTGTAATTTTCATGCCGTTGTGCTGTAACTCAGAGCGGATCTGGGTGTTGCCATTGAGATTCTTGACATAGCTATAGAATGCTTTGTGGTTGTCCCTAGAATCAGTGGCAATTTTGTTTTTGTAGTTAGCTTTGGAGGATCTTATAAGGGATCTCTTCTTACTGAGGCTGACCAGGGAACTCCTCCACTCAAGGGATTTTACTTTCTTTTGCAACAGTTTCTTCCTTCTGTTGTACAGTTTGTTTATGGCAGGGGACCACCAGATTGGCTTCCTTTTTTTGGAGGATAGCATCTTGGTTCTGTTTGGGATATCATGATCCATGCACTCATGTATGTGCTTATAGAGTGCATCGGTGTGGGATTCAGCAGTCATAACTGTATTGTCCATCTGCGTGGGTGTCATGAAGTTCGCCACTTCTGTCTTAAGAAGCATGAAGCTGACTCTGAAGACATTTTTTACCATGATTTCCTTAATGGGGGGTGGGGGCGGGATGTGGATATCTAGGGTGATTAGCTTATGGTCGGATCTGACCAATGAGGAGTTGACTTCAGGTGTGGGAACACTGGTCACTCATGCTTGTAATGACTAGGTCTAGGATATTGTTGAGCGAATGAGTTGGTACATATGTAGTTTTCCCAGTTAATGGTGGGGTAGTTGAAATCACCTATTATTAGGGTGTTTGGCTGAATCCTAATATTGTCCAGTATATCAGGAAAAGATGACTGGGAATCCTGGGGCATGGTGGGAGATCTGTAGCAAGCTACAATTTGGATTACAGTTTTGCCCAGAGTTAGTTGCACTTGGATAACCTCGGATGCATTATGCTGAGCAACTAGCCTGGAGGTGTGGATATCCTTAATGAATATAGACACATCTCTGCCTTTGGTGTTCCGGTCCAGGTTAGGTGGTCGGAAAGTGTGGTATGAGTTATAGTCTGGTAATGCAGGGGTGCTCTCTGGAGCCTCTCTTGAGCCTTGAACATGTTGAGAGTTATGCTTTTGTGTCATTATAATTATTTACTAAATTAGACTGAAACTTATTTATCTGGGCTGTTCCAAGCTGGCTATCTGGAAAATATTGTGTCCAGCAACCCTGACTCAGTACCAGGACTCCCATGTCATGCACTGTGCCCGTCCTGTCTCCAACTGTGTATCGCTAACAGCTGCTGTCTCTAAGAACTGACTGTATAACTTTGCACTGACTATTGCAGTACTCTGACTGTCAGACTGTGTTTTCTTTCTGTCTTTGACCATTATTTTTACAACCTTCCACTGCTCACAGCATAAGGTGTCTTGTGATTGGCTTTCGGAGGGTGACATCTGGTGCATATTGATGTTGTTTCTCTTCCATAGGCCTTTACAGTGATATTGACATTGGTTCAGTAATGGCGGAGTTTACTTGTGATTCAGGGAATCTGGTGGCATATTGAAGGGGAAAAAAAAAACAGACCTGGGGCATATACATTGGACTGCTGGATTGATGTCCACATTTTTGATACTCTGAAAAAAAATAGAAGATGGCAGTGGTACAGCCAGTGGATGTTGTGTGTTGCAGCAAGAACAACACGATGACCAGGATGTCTGTGCTCGCCAAGAAGTTTGTATTATAGCTAAGGACTGAAAATGTGTTGAAGTAAAAATTACTTGGGGCCTAGCATTGCAGGCACTGCTCTAGTCAGAGATGAGAAGTAGACAAGGTTCGGAAAAAAAAACTTGTTGGTTGTTTGGATGACAACCTACTGTGACTGTCTGTCATCCGCTAAGAATGAATGGGCTGATTCTTCAACAGGAATGCTGTTGATTATTGGCAGGCATAAGGAGAAAAGGGAAGACAGCAAAAAGGAATTAAAAAGAAAAGGAAATCCTAGCAACAGAGAATAAAGGTCATTAGCATCTCATATCACTATTATTTCTACTAAACTGTCAGACAATCTCTATTATCATTTTTGTTAAGTATGTACCATTCATTATATGATAATATAGACATTCTACAGTTATATCATTTGAGCCTGTATGGTCCGAGCCTTACTCATTGAATTTGTCTCAGTACAACATGAGCAGACTATTATTTTCCTTTTTATATTTATTTTAAAGACGTGCGTATGGGGATTGCAATTTGGCTATTGAACTGATTTCAGGTAGTTAAAGTTGCTGGCACTGTCTCTTAATGTAAAGCTGTAGCTTGTGGGGTACCACAAGACTCATTGTTGGATCCTCTCCTCTTGGGTGCTTATTCTGTGAACATCCAAGTCAATATGCAAGAAATATGTATATATTGTGTTTTTCACTCAGTCTGTGCATAATATCATTTATATGTTCTTGTTATTCCTTCAAACCAACTATGCTATTCATTTTGTTGATAATGTATGTATATATTGCATTTTGTCATTCCTTCTGTATATAATTCATGTAACTATTGTATTTTTCTTTGGCTGAGACTGAAATTAGTCCAATGGGATCAGTGCTCTACCTCTTTATGCACTGCATACATCTTTTTAAGTGAAGGAGTTATTTATTTGTTTTTAAATTTAGCTGCTTTCTCTTTAACCTGATGCAAAATGTACAATGACAGCAAGTTTGGAAAGTATCAGAGAGATTAACTTTCTCCTGTCTTTGGCTGACTTGTTTTGCATTTCCTCCATATAAGTAATTCTATACTGTATTTCTCTTAAAATTCAGGAAAAACATCAATGACATTGAATAACTGAGTAAAGCATACAACTTCCTTTGTATTATTGTATTTATGCTAATTCTTTTTCTGTTAAGCAGCATTTCTGTTAAGTTAGTATCAGACTTTTGCATTTGTATTCCTTTGTATCTCCTCAGAATAACTTGGCTTCAATCACCTATGCTAAACAGCACTACACTGTGTTGCACGCACTCATGTCAGGCACGATATCTTGTGCATTATAGTTTAAGTACATACTGGCAGACTTTAGGGCAGTGATGGCAAATCTTTTAGGTTTGGAGTTTCAAAAATTCGGAAAATGCCTAACTTGACTCTGCTTCCATGTCACCCCCTCCCCAAAATAAATAAATAAATAAATAAATAAATAAAACATGGCTCTCAATACATCAGGGATAAATCTAAACAGAATCAGGGACAAATCTGGAAATAAGAGACATGGATACTTTAAAACTACTAGTACTATTAATTTGAGACACAGAAAAAAATTAATGTGAATTAATATACATTTTCTGAAGTAAAATTAGTTTATAAATCTAATTACTGTCATTAAGTTTAAAAAGTTGCCAGTTTTAGAAGGGATTAAGAAGGACAGTTGAGAAGAATGTAAAACAGCAAACTCCTAGAAATGCAGACTACCTGCCCTTTGCAGAAGAGTAAACAGTATCAGCACTGCCCTTTGTAGACCCTATCGAGAAAGTATACAAAATAGTCTTTGAGGTTAATAACTTCCTTACCTTGCAGTAGTGTTGTTGAACTGGCTCCTGGCACAAAATAATTCAATGCACTTCGGGTATTGGGGAACACCGGTGTGTCCCTCAAAATGTCATGGCATCTTACCTTTGACACACATGTCATAGGTTCGCCATAACTGCTTTAGGGATTGCCTGCAGACTGCTCTTTCAGAGATGCTAGGTGAGAAAATTGCACTAACTGGGGTTTTTCAGTTATGCTACAGATTCAGAAAGAATTGCCTACACATAGTAAAGCCTTGCTGAGTCTACTTATGGTGGCTGCCAAAAAAGCAATTACTAGAAAATGGAAATCAAAGTCTAGACCAACTTTACTAGAAGTAGTGAATATAGTAACAGAGATAAAACAACTGGAATTGGGATCTTTAGAAAAGGGAAGGAGCAAACTACAGAGGAAAAAAATGGGAATTGTGGGAACAATATATGCAGAGCAGGAACGAGGTTTAAGAGGCAGGATTTGAATCAGCCATATAATGCTTAACTGACAATGACTGGATGGTTTATAAGTGATGTATAATGTTTGCAACTACAGTTGTTTTAATGGTGTCTGTGATGTAAACTGTTTGTAACAAAAGTGGTATCATTTACATAAATGTAAGATTGCCTTTGTCGTATGTGAAACTTTAATAAAGATGATTGGAAAAAAAATATCTTTTAAGAGTCATTAACCCTGTTTTAATGGAAATAATTAATCCAAAACAGGAATCCAGGCACTTTAAAGCTGGAAGTAATCCAATAATCCAAGTTATAGTTTAAAAACCTTTTAATGTGAGTGCTTTCGTTCACATAAATAAAATGAACTTCTTCAGACAAATAAAAGGCATTCAAAAGAACATTTAATACATTTCCTGATTCATGACATCACAAACCCACCCTAAAAAGTCATGTGATTATCAAGTCATATGATCAAAAAATTCACGATTCATTCACAAACATATTATTATTTTTGTTTGATGTAAAAAATATATATATGTATGTATATATATATATATATATATATATATATATATATATATATATATATTAATATGTTAACATATAAACAAGAATAAACACCATACATTTTGGTGTTCTTATTCCTTATTTATCTTAAAAGTGACTTTAATTTTAAGATACATTTCAAAGAGCAATAGTCATTTAGTCTAGGATATGAGTATGCATTTAGCCTTAATTGCCACAAAAGCTCATGCTCCTCTAATCTCAAAGTCCACGGACCCCCCCTTATAATTGGGTACCACTTCCTCAATTACTAAGTATTTAAACTGGTGACTTGGTTCATTCATTATGCGTTTTTTGATCATATGACTTGATAATCACATGAGTTTTTAGGGTGGGTTTGTGATATCATGAATCAGGAAATGTATTTATATGTTCTTTTGAATGCCTTTTATTTGTCTGAAGAAGTTCATTTTATTTATGTGAACGAAAGTGCTCACATTAAAAGGTTTTTAAACTATAACTTGGATTATTGGATTACTTCCAGCTTTGAGGTGCCTGGATTCCTGTTTTGGATTATTTGATTGTGTTTTTTTCCTTCTGAGTCTGTTTTAATGGAAATAATTAAGTTTAGTACTCAAAAATGATATATAAAAATTTGTGGGATATAACTTTGACTGCTATAATTCTGAAGGTGGATACAAGTTATCCACATACTGGTTAATGCTAGGAGATGTGATATATAAAGTGAATGGTTGAAGTTATTTTGATTAATGCAAGTGTATTCATAGTTTAGTTTCATAGTATAGTACTAGGCTATCTGCCCTGGGGCATTTGTAAGCCTAGCCATAGTGAAATGGTACAAAAAATGTACAGAATAAATTTAGAATACTGTGCCTCTGTCTAGTAGTGACACAATGAAGGTCCCCTTATATAATAGAATTAGTTTACTGTGCCCCTGTCTAACAGTGACACAGATGTGACCCCTAGGGTAAACTTACGATCTCCCATCCACTCATCAAGATTTCTCTTGAAGAGAGTCAGTGAGGGGCTCTGCCTAATATGAACTGGGATCTTGTTCCAAAGCATGGGAAACCTCTGGGTTATGAATCTATCCCTCCAGCATGTCCTATCCATACTTGTGCCGAGGTTTAAGTCTTTAGCTCTCGTGGTCCTGATGGATTTGGATTTTTTGAGGTGGAGCATGTCCATCAGATCCTGATTGGACATGGCCTTGTACGTCAGGCAGAGATCACCTCTGAGCAGGCGGTATGTTACTGAATAGAGCTGAAGTTTCTTTAGTCTGGCAGAATAAGACATATGTTGGAGACCCTTGATCCTCTTGGTGAGGTACTTTTGTGGTCTCTCCAGCTGTTGCAAATGCCGGGTGAGGCATATACCAAATGGGGCATTGTACTCAATCATGGGTCTGATGAGGGAGGAATATAGGGGTACAATGACATCCTTGGATCTGGATGTGAATCCCTTCATGATGAGGTGTGCAAGGTAGAATGTTTTTCTAACCACTTTGGCAACGTGGGTGTCAAATGAGAGGTCGCTGTCGACTTGGGTCCCTAGGTCTCTGATTACTTTTTCCGTACTCAGTGGGTTGCTGTCTATGTGATAATTTGTGGGTACTTTGTTTTTCCCAAAGGGGATGACTATACATTTTTTGGCATTTAGTTTAAGGCCGTGACTCCGGCACCAGTTGTCCGTTTCTGTGAGGCCTTTTTGTAGGATGTGTGTGTCTGCTGGTGTATCGACTATGGCGCCTAGTTTGCAGTCATCTGCGAACTTTGTCAGCCACAGCCCTCCCATGTTTGCTTTAACATCTGAGAAATAAATGCCGAACAAGAGGGGTCCCAGGACAGATCCCTGTGGGACACCACTTGTGACTGGCTTTGAGTCTGACATTGCTCCAGTGATTTTAACTTTATGGGTTCTGTCCTTTAGCCAGTTTGCAACCCATCTAGTGACATAAGGGTTTATTTATTTGCATGTTATGTCAAAATTGCTTTGGTAGTGATTACAGCTTCTACAACCAGAAAGGATGTTTGTGCTAACATATTTTCAGTTCTAGTAGAAAGGAAGTCAGACTATACATTTCGGAACATTATGCATACATCAATCAGTCTTTACCTTCACTTCAAGTAATTTTACACACTTAACCTAAAACAGAGTTAATGTGAAAATTTACCAAATGAATGGGTCCATCTTGTCATGTTATACGTTATTTCCTTTATCACCTTGGTTATAGAGATTTTCATCATGATAGCTACAGTGTTTATTTTTATTAAGGGATCAATATTTTGCAAGCAAAAACTGGGATGTACAGTAAAGACAATTACAGAACCGACAGATCTTTTTTGGCTGTTTTCTTTAAAAAAATAAGAAACTGGTAAAGTTTCCTCAAGAGGTGTCACTGCGTCAGGCACTGTGTGTAACAATACAGGTTTCATTCACTGTGCCAACAACTCAGAACGTCAAATGCATGGTCTACCAGTATGTTTAGTCAAAATCTCAGAATTTCTTCAAATGCTTGCAGATTCTAGTCTTAGATTGTGGTACAGTGGGGAATGGGTTTTACCCTTTCTCCACTATAGTACAATCTCAGAGTTGCTATATATAATTAGCTGAGGTAGGGAGTACAGTTTATATTTTTTTCTCATGTTTTTGTGTTTTCACCTTTTAGGGTTGATCTTGCAGGTATCTATCGTTTGTGTAATTGACACAATGATAGGAATCCAACAATACATCCTGTATCTTTAGTAATCTTAGCTTTTTGTGTCTATTATGTAACTTAGACCAGGATTCTATTAAATTAATGTAATAAATAACAGTAGTAATAGTATCAAGAGTAGAAACTTAATGGGAATTATAACAGAAACTCTTGTATAGATGATTATAATAAATATGTTGACATTTTGTTTAAAGCGCCTCAGGCATTAGAATTCAAAGATAAGCCACCATCCAAATGTTGGAATATTTTTATAGTGATTGAGTTTAAATGGCTATTTTCTGCTTGACATACAATATACTATGACAATAAGGAATTTAGTAGAACTAGTCATGGATTACTTCATTGCAGACTTCCTATCTGAGATTTTACATGAAGACAAGAGTTAATCCCAGTGGCGTAGCTAGAGTTTATGCCGCCTGGGCTAGTCTTTGAGTTTGCCCACAGGACCAAGGCCACACCCCTCATGCTGTACATAACGCCCCCCATTTCTGTCTCTCACTCTCCCTCCCTCTGCCCATTTCATGACAACATCATAATGTCACCTGATAGGGTACACCCTCTTTTTCCATTCCTGGTGCCTTCTTTCTGCCGATTTACTATGTTTTTCTGTAAAAAGAATAGAAAATCTACAGCTTTAACAAACTCCAATAGTCTGCTTCTTATTTTGAAACAGAATACCAGAGTTTGTACAGTGTTTTCGAGACTACAGGACAATCGGTTTGATTTCTGGATAGCCCAGACAGAAGAAAACAGATAAGTGGCAACTCTGTATATCGGTCTGTTTCTCATAAAACTTGTGGTTTAGGACTGAAGTCACTAAATAATTACATAGGTTCATAGATTAGTACTAAGTGAACTGCTCTTGCAAGCCATTTTAAGCCTAGCCAATTATTACTTGTGAGACTCAAACCCTGCACCTTGTGTTTGTAAGGCCAACACCTTAACCATTAGGCCACCATCCCAACCGTACATACATGTCAATTTCATGCTTCAAATCCTTCCAAAAATGTATGCTAACACAAATCCTGGTATTCTAGCAAGCAACTGTTTAAGTTTATAAGATCAATATTTAAAATATGTCCCTATTTTTTTGGCATTTGTCCCCCCTATTATTTGTTCCCCTATTATTTTACACTTACTTTTTCTCCAGATATTTTGCATTTAGAGGTTGAACGGTGTGATACTAAGTAAGCAGTTTAGGCTCAAGGTTCCATTTCTTGCTTTTCCATGATATGGGCATAGCAGTATACTTTTGGGACATGCTGTGACCCTACATGGTCAAATTTCATCCTGTAAAATGCCTTGGAATCTGGGGGTTAGTTGGCAAATTGATCAATATGTTCTGTACAGCACACTGAAGTTTATTAAAAGGGCCGTCCCTAAGAAAGTGTCACCCAGGATGGACCACCCCTCCCCCCCCCACTACGCCACTGGTTAACCACCCTCCCTAGCATGCACATCTGCAGTGAAAACGAGGCTTACTTATCCTCTAATCATACAATGAACTCCAAGGTTATGGTATTTTCTCAGAGTCAAGGATATCATTAAGGCTATCTGTACTGGGCTGGGACAAAAGAAATTTCTTATGATGGGAAATAACAATCTGTCAGAGGCAATGTGTAGTATCCTATTATCGAGGAGGGCTGAATGAGGGATTTCACCTGCAAGAGTTGAACTACAACTATAAGGAACCTGGAAAAAAGAATTCTTAGTCTTGTACTCTGAATAATAGAAAAGGTGAAGAAGGTATAAGAACCAATATTTATTTTATTTATTTATTTTTATATATTGTCTTTTGTTTACGGGGAAAAGTCAACCTGGGCACAAGTCCCATTTTCAGTGGAGGCCCAGGGAGAAAAGCTCCACATAAAATACATATTTACAATGAACAACAATAAAATGAAACATTTTAAGCATTACTTTACAGGTAGCATTGAGACAGACAGTTAAGGCATTTATCATATACCTTACAAGTAATATTGTTTTACATAATTCAAAGACATGTTAACTTGTAATAGTTGAAGATACAAGAGCAATGATAATGCACATGCGTTCAGTATGTGTATATTGACATTAATGAGGTAGGCTATCACTATTGCAGGAATAGACAATAGAGAAGGAAGAAAGGGTATAAGAAGAAATAATCAAGAAAAACATAAATAGAAAATGTTCTGATAGTGCAGAGGCTGAGATGACGGCAATAGGTAGATGAGGTGGGTAAAGAGGGAATATTAGTAGGAGAGGATTAAGGTTATGAGACTGGGCCTTGCCAGTTGATATTTGTTCAGTGAGGAGAGATTCCTATGACGGAAGTAGTGTTTGAGGATGTTTTGTAGTGATGGCCAGATGTTGGGTTTGTACATTATTTTTTGGGCACAGCACGTGGGAGTAGGTAGGTAATTAGGTAGTCTACACCAGTGTTAATGCTTCAGTGCTAAACAGTGGTGTGAACAGTTTGGAAAGTTGTATGCAAACTTAGCTATTTTATTGTAATAAATCTCTAGTTTATTTTTTTAAGGTGGAGTGAAGGTTAATCAGGATGGGTGCTGCATAGAGAAGTGAAGGGAGAAAATAAGACATTGCTAAATAAATCCTAGATTGAGAAAGGGTTTGTTCTGTAGAGGAAGGCCAACTTTTGGTGAGTTTTCTTGATGGCTTGAGTGATGTGTTGATCATATTTTAAGTTATCATCAATTAAGACACCAAAAGGCTTTGTGTTGGAAAGTGTTTCAATTCAAATATTATTTGCTGATGTGATGTTGAAGGATTGTTTCTATGCTGACAGAAATGTGGGTAAAAACAACATTAATTTGTCATTTTATCATTTATATATTAGAAATACTAACCATCCAACCCAGTACCATATTCCTGGGTGACTTTAATTATCGCATTATTAACTGGGAATCCTATAAAACACTAAACGTACATGCACAGAGATTCCTGGATTTTGTAAACACAAACTCCCTGGACCAGATAGTTAATACACCAACCAGGGGTGCAACCATACTGGATCTGGTCCTCACTAATATGGGAGAGTGCTGCACACCTCCTACTGTAATGTCTTCTCTGGTAAGGTCAGACCACAAAATGGTCTCCTTTGAAGTAATAAGTAAAATCTGGATCCCCAGCTAAACCTAGAATATTTAGGAACTATTCTAAGGCTAACCCCCTGCTATTAAGTGAGAACCTGTCAAAATTTCAAGCCACCATAAACCCTGAGAACACTGCTGCCTATGCAGAACTGTTCACAGAAACGCTGTACAAGCATGTTAATAGCTGCATAGAGGCAGCTGTACCCACCAGGAAGAAGTACAGAACTAACTCAAAAAACAAGCCACCCTGGTGGAATCTCAAAATCAATAGGCTGTATAACGGGAGGAAGAAAATCATGGAAAAAATTAGGAGGTGCAGCACCTAGAAGGATAAAAGTACTCTCATCAAACTAAACAAACTCAGAGGACAAATTAAATCTGCCAAAGCCAAATTTTAGGTAAATTTGGCCTTCCAGGCCAAGGACAAACACAAACCATTCTTTAGCTATGTCCACAGCCTCAAAGGCAATACACAATTATGTGCAGAGCTCATTGTAAATGGAGCCACCTATACTGAGCCAGAAGATATAGCAAACCTAATGGCTGATAAATTCAACTCCAGTGTTACCCCTCTCTCGCCCTCAACCTTCCCTCAGGAAATATTATCAAATATAACGGCCCCTACTATCACTAGGGAACAGGTCCTTAATGCCCTCTCTATGACCAAGAACACTACATCACTGGGCCTAGACAATATCCCAGGATGCCTTCTAAATAGCATGAAACATGATCTATCAGGGTCTCTGGAATTACTGTTTAACTGTAGCCTCCAAACAGGCTTCGTGCCTCATGAATGGAGAAAGGCAACAGTCATTCCTCTGCACAAAGGTGAGCCATCTACATACCCTGGAAATAACAGACCCAGAAGTCTCACTAGTTTTATATGTAAAGCCATGGAAAGAATTATCATGGAGATGATCAATAGAGGTATAGTAAACCTCCAGACACTGGACCAAACCAGTTTGGTTTCATAAAGGGCAGATCATGCCTACTCAACCTGGTGGACTTCTTTGAGAAGGTCACCAAAGCAATGGATGAGGGCAAAATCATTCACACTGCATACCTTAATCTGGCCAAGACATTTGACACAATACCCCACTCGAGCATTTCTGACAAATTCAAGAGGTTAGGTACAAACCCATATGTGACCTGATGGATAGCCAAATGGCTCACAGACAGGACCCAGAAAGTTATAACTGGGAAGTCCACCTATACAAAGAGGCCAGTCACAGGTGGAGTCCCTCAGGGATCAGTCCCTGGACCGCTCCTTTTTGGCATTTACTTCTCAGAAGTCAAGGCCAATGTCAGTGGTTTCTGGCTGACTAAATTTGCAGTGTCATTAAATCTCATGCTGACACAAATGTTCTCCAGGAGGGGCTGACACAGACAAACAATTGGTGTCAGAGCCATGGACTAAAGCTATATCCCAAGAAATGCATAATAGTATTCATTGAGAAGTCATCCATCTCTGGTAACTATCATATTGACAACACATCCCTTAGAGTTGATCCAATAATCAGGGACTTAGGGACACACACAGATAGTAATCTAGCCTTTGATCATCACATGTCTACAGTGGTGAGGAAATCATTCTATGTTGTGCAACTTATAAACAAAGGTATGTCATCTAAGTACAAGGAAGTCATTGTTCCACTGTATTCAGCATTCATCAGACCTATCATTGAGTACAATACACCCTTTGGTATGTACCTAACCAGGCACATCCAACAATTGGAATGTCCACAGAGGTTCCTCACTAAAAGAATACAGAGTTTAAGTGATATGTCCTGTGCAGACCTCCTCAAGGCCCTCTCCCTGTATTCTGTCTTCTACAGGTTTTTGAGGGGAGATCTATGCCTGGCATACAGAGCATTGTCAGACCCCACTCTGATGGACCTCCTGCATATCCATAAAACAAACAGCACCAGAATTATCCATTCTAAAGGCTTAAACCTTGCCTGTGATAGATAGGTATCTATCCCAGAGACTACCCCATCTATGAAACAGGCTCCCCATTCATGTGAAGCAGAATTGCTCCCTAACCATATTCAAGTGCAACTTGAACAATTGGATAGGAAACCGGAAATTCATTCCTGGTTTGGCACCTATGTCTCTAATGGACACAGGTAACCTGTAAATGGTTCATCTCCCAGGCCCATGCTTACACTTATTAAGGGTATCAGAACTTGTGAGAGATTTGGAATGCATGGCTAGACTTAAAAAGACCCTTGTGGTCATTACCCTAGTAAACACTTATGAACCTATAAGTGGTATCTATGCCCATGCAAAAAAAAGTAGTATCATGCAGTAGCATCCATTTAACAGTATGGTTCACACTGAAAATGGATGGCTTGGAATTTTTTAAATTTGAACAAAGGGACGCATAAACACAGATCTCGGTAGGAGGAAGAGTACTAAGGGAGAGGAGCTATGGAAGAACATATAAGGGTAGCTTAGGGAGGCATGGACAAAATAGTTGCCAAAGCAAAAATGAGAAAGAAAACAAGTTTGATTCACTAGGAAAGCAAGGATAATCATAATACATACAATCAAATGAGGGCTAGTTAAGTAGCTTTTTTTAGTCACTACAAGTAAATGAAGGCTGTAGGACTCAAACCTAGGACTGCTGTAGAGTCTATGTTTAGCATCACATAGTTTTAAAAATGTGTAATGTATCTAGAGAAGGGCAAATTATAAGGAGGGAAGGCTGGAAATTCTGAATTTATATTTTGCATTGATATTTACCAAAGATGTGAAAGGAAGAGTATGATACTGCTGTAGCAGTACAGAACTGAGGAATGCTAGACTAATATGAAATGACAATTGGAGAGGTAGAAAGGGCACTACAAAAATAAAAGATCTGAAGGAGGATATGATGTAGCAGTTGGACAGAATCCTGGCGAGACCCTAAAATAAACTGCTTTGGTTTAACAAAACCAGTGAGAAACTATTACACAAATCCTTGGAGAGGGTCCAAGGGATTTGGCAAGCATTTGTAATGCTGATCTACAGAAAGTAAGCCAAAAATTGGCAATTAAACTGTGGGTCATAAATCCCATCTTCATTAGTGGGTAGTACAAGGAAGGCAGTCATGAAGTTAAAACTTATAAGGTTTCTTTAAGTTTCTGGACCAAAACAGGTTGCTCTGTGAATTTCTGCATGGATTCCCAGCAGTTACTTCCTGTCAGATTAATCTGATTCAGTCTTATGCCTAGGTCAGTGGGAGGCATACAGAGGTGGGCTATCTAGGTTTTAGTAAAGCCTTATACTACATCTCATATAGTACACTAATTTAAGTAGAGAGCAGTGGTAGGCAAGAAAATATGTGCCTGGGTAGGGAAGTAGTTAAATAGCAGGTAACAAAAAGGTAAGAGTTAAGGTTTAACTCTCATTGGGCATGAAGGTGGCAAGTGATTCCCTGCAGGGTTTGGTCCTGGGCCTAGCCCGATTTAAAATGTTCAACTCCTCCTGTGTGAAGAATGGAACACTGAGTTTACCTCTTTGGGAACAGCACCAAGGATTGCAAGATTGTGTAAGCCTTAAGGGGGGGGGGACCTAAGGACATTGAAAGCATGGTTTAAAAAGTGGTAGTTGCACTTTATACCTCCAAGTATACAGTGCTGCACATGGGAAAGGATAAACTAGATACAGTCAGCAGCATAGTTTGTGTGGTGCAAAAAGGGGCAACTGCCCCAGGTACAAAGTGTTAGAGGATGCGAGTTGATTGGCTAGCCATTATCCTGATCACTCTTATTGCAATACTGGCTTTTAAAAGCTGGTATTGCATTTGTACTCAAACCTGTAGTGCTCCATGTGTGGTTTAACTGTAGCAACTGCTTGCTACACTGTAGCAAGCAATTTGCTACATTAAATGTAAAAAAAAAAATTAAACTAAAAGCTGAGCACTGTAGCACTCTGTGAAGGAAATAAACTGTAGCCACTGCTTGGTGCATTTATAGAAAGCAGTTTGTTACAGTTTAAAATAGGTGTTTTTATTAATATTTTTATTCTAATGTAAGGAAGGATGATTGGGGGCAGGGCACCGAAACAAGGCCTGAATGTCTGGAGTGGGGCAATGTCCTGTATTTGGCCACCAGGTTGCTGTGCAAGTAAAAGGAACACTTTTTTTTTTGCTCTTCACATGAAGACCTGAGACAGTGGGGGACTGGTTTTTGGGACTGGCACAGGTTACTTTTGAGCCAGTTATGCTTCTGGATATAGTCCAGTCAGGCTAAAAAGTTTCAAACAAAAAAAACTGACATTGAGTTAGTCTTACAAAAAAAGAAATGTTAATAGGGTCGGCCCACTGGACACCAATCAATTTTCATGGGTTCCTGAAGAGGACTCACTCAGAGCTACACAGAAAGCAAAAGGAGGTTATAGTAATTAAGCCCAGATTCTAGGTCTAATAGCTCATTGTCAGAAATCTTTGCACTAAACCACCAGACACAAAGCCTAAACCATCTGGCTCAGGGAGAAATGCTAAGCAGCAAAGGCAAAACAGTGTGTGTTACATATCTAGAAATAGAAGTCAGAGATAAAGATACGATACTGCCTCTTCACTGGGCAATTATTAGGCCAATGCTAGAATACTGAATGCATTTCCCGAGGCTTTATGAGGAAAGGAAAGTCACACTGGTGGACCGGATGTAGACAAACACAACTAAGATAGTAAGAGGAATTGATGGGGTGATATATACAGAAACTAATGGAGGGATTTTGTTTAGCCTGGAAAGAAGGAATGATGAGGGCTATAATACTAGTGCATAAGGTGCAAGAGTCAAATGAGTTGTGATTATTTTGGGAAAGAGTATGGCAAAAATGAGGGGGTATGACCAGCTGATAACGGGTACTCAATTTAATCTTGATGTGAAAAAGCACGTTTTCACACAGTGATGAGTTGACAGTGGTAATCAGTTACCAAAGTTAGTGACAGAAACTGTAATGTTGCTAAGCTGGGCAAACATGAAATCAACCCTATAAAGATGTGATTACCGATTCACTGATCATGCAGATTGAAGCTATTGCCAGCTTCATTTTGCAAATTGGCTACATGTAGATGATGCACTGAGGGCAAGGCAGTACTGCTGCTGAAAATATGAATGGAATGGAACTGATTTTTTTTGCAAGTGTATTTTATTGAATTTTTAATCATGCTTAACAACATACCAAAGAAGAAAATAATAAAACAACTAAGAAAAAAAATCGCTACTACTACAACTACTACTATCACAACATATATCCAACTATATACAAAATATACTATAAGTCTGATTAATTGCTATTGCAGTAACTTCTCCAATAAAGAATGCTCTTTTGTTAATATGAAGAGAGTGTAATTAGAGGAAATATATATATAAGAAAAACAGTGTTCTAAGGTAAAACAACTAGAAAGATAAAGAAAGTATATAAGTAGAACAAGATTTAAGATCAATGAGTGAATTCTTTTGGCAAAATTTGAAGAATAATCTGACAAGTTACACATCATTATTATTGTTTTTGGGTTTAGAATGGTGCTTTTATGTGATTTTAATGCACTTAGGTATTAAGAAGACAATTTAATAAAACTGAACCAATGTAAAGATTTGTAATTTAACCAACTTTGGGAAATATACAATGTAAGTAAAGAGAAACAAGTGGCTCATATGAATAAACTTTTATGTGAGCTTGGGAATGTGGGATATGAAGAATTGCTAATTGCCAGGGAATGTACTGAATATTAAGAATTATTTTTTGAATTTTAAGTATTAAAATATTTTATACTTTTTTAGGATATATATGCAATGCCAAGAGACATGGAGAATATCGGCATTTTCAAAATTGCAATATATACAGTATTTTGAAAGTGAGGAAAAATTGTGCTTTTTAACAGGAGTATGATAAGCATTATTAAAATCATAAATTGAGTAAAATAACTTTTTTAATGGAAACATTTGATGGAACGTTTTATAACATTTTGAAAATGATTATTTGCAGAGAGAGAGAGAAAGATGTCTTGAGAAGTCAAAAAAGTAGACATTAGAAAATTGGATTTAAGTTTGTACTAATTTATAATCATTAGATAAGGATTTTGTACATAGAAAAATAGATGAGAATCTTGTAAGAATTTCATCTTTGAAACATTGCTATGATTATATGTCTAGTTGTGATAATATGTAGTGATTGATTAATTGCAGTTTAATAGCCTTTGGGCAAATTCATCTTGATTCTTATCTGCTCAGGTGAAACAGTATCAAAAGAGAACAAATTCCATTGGTTCATATGTGTATACTAAGCTAATGACCTTTTAGGGCCCTTATAAGCCTAGCCGCACAACCCAAATGTGACACACAAATTTGATTGATATAAGCGATGATTTACTGACTGCCTGTGCCCATCAGAAACATAGGCACCAAACAAAGGGTGAATTTCTGATTATCCATCCATTGGTCCAAGTAGCACTTAACTAGGGATAGGGAGAAAGTCTGCTTCACATGGATGGAGAGTCTGCTTTGAAGAATAGGAATTCTCTGAGAAACATATTTCTCTCTCCAACATGTCCTATTTATGTTGCAAGCAACATTTTGTTTTTTTTTAATATGGGAGCTTGATGCTATTTGCTTTGTGGGAGTGCAAAAGGTTCATTAAAACAGAGTCCAAGTATGCCTTGTATGCCAGGCAAAGATATCCCCCAGAAGTCTCTATGATACTGAGTAAAGAGACAAGGCTTTGAGGTGATCAGCATAGGACATTGCATTTACTCCCTGTATTCTTTTTTGTAAGAAACCTTTGTGGACATCCCAGTTGCTGAAAGTTTCTGATTTGGTACATACAGAAGTAGGCATTATTCTCTATAATGGGTCTGATGAGAGCCAAGTACAGTGGTGTGATGACCTCTCCGGATCTAGATGCCAAACCCTTGCTTACAAGTTAGGCAACAAAGAAAACTTTTCTTACTACCTTGGACACATGTTGTTCAACTAGTGAATCAAGTTTCAGGGTATTTTATTGATGACATAGTTACCTGGGGTGGCTGACTTCCCAAAATGTGTGATAATGCATTTCTTGGTATTGAGTTTTAAGCCATGGTTTTGGCACCAAGCATTTGTCTGTTCCTGAAGGGAGTTCTCATCTTGGTGGGGGGGGGGGCATTCAATGACTGCTCCCAGTTTGCAATCATCTGCAAACTTGGTGAGCCAGAGGCCTTTTGTATTGGTTTTGACATCTGAGAAGTACATGCCAAAGAGAGGTGGGCCTAGCACAGAGCCCTGGGAAACTCCACTGGTGATTAACCTCTTTGTGGAGGTGGCTTCACTGATTCTAATGTCCTGGGTCTTATCAGTGAGACAGCTAGCTATCCAGTGCTTAGGCAGACCTAGGTTAGCAGTATGCACAGTTTGTCCCCTCGTCTATTGCCTTATTGACCTTTTCAAAGAAGTCCACTACATTTAGTAAGCATGACCTTTTTTGACAAAGCCAAACTGGGATGGATCCAGTGCCTGGAGGTCTCCTATTCATTGTTGATGATTTTCATAATAATTCTTTCCATGGCATTACAAATTCAGACGAGTCAACTTAATAGGTCTGTAGTTTCCAGGATCTGTTGAAGGTCCTCCCTTGTGAAGGGGGATGACCATCACAGTCCTCCATTCACATGGTACAAAGCCTGCTTTAAAACTATAGTTAAATAATAACTTAAGCGATCCTGATAAGTCATATTTTAGACTGCTCAGGAGGCAACCCTTTGAGGCCGTGCTCTTGGCTGTAGTGAGCACAGCCAGTACATGCTGCCTAGATATAGTTGAAGGAGTTATGTTTGAGGTTATTTTTTGGGGATGACTGAGGATGGGGGAGTAAAGTTGGAACTGAATTTGTCCATTAACAGGTTCACTATATTGCCAGGCTCAATGAATGTTGTACCATTAACCATAAGTTTGGCACATTTCTGTGTTCTACCTTTGAGGCTTCTGACATCATATTTGGCACTGCTTAACATAATTAGCCACCTTAGTTGCATATTTAATTTGATAAGAGATGTTTTAACTTTATGGGAATTACCCTTATTGATTTTTGCCATAATTGTTTTTCCTTTTGTTGTATATCCAGTTTAATTTAGGATGCCACAAGTCAGTTTGTTTCTGGAACTAGTCCTGGGCTTACTTCTGGTAGGTACAGATGCCTCTATACATCCATTGACATGGCTGAACAGAGTTTCTGAGAGCAAGTCAGCAGAGGTTACTGTGTTTTGGCTTTGGAGAGGCATCAAGTTTTAACAAACCATCACTTAATAAAATGTAATTTGCTTTAGAATAGTTCATAACTGTTACTGGTTTTATTGTGATTATGGAGATGATTTTTATATTTGAAGGAGACAACTTTACAGTCGGACCTTAACAGGGAGGATGAGACATTGGAGGGGTGCAGCATTCTCCTATATTTATGAGCATGAGGTCCAGCATGTTTGAGCCTCTAGTAGGTGTATTCATTATTTGGTCAATGATGTCTATATTTACAAAGTCCAGGAATCTTTCTGCTTGTAGATTTGAGGCCATATAGGATTCCCAGTCTATAGAGGGGTAAGTAAAGTCTCCTAAGAAGAGGGTGTTACGTTGGATGGTAAGTGTGTCCAGTAGGTCCAAGTATGCATTGTGACCTTCGTAATACATGGAGGGTGACCTGTAGCTGGATAACATATGGTTAGGTATTTTGTCTGTAGTGATCTGCATGTGAAGGAACTCCAGGACATCATCCTGTCTGACCAGCTGAGAGGTATGCTTTTTATTGATGCATATTGAAACACCGCCACCTTTGTCCCTTGTCTGTGCAGCTACTGGTCTAAAAGTCCGAAAGGCACTGAAACTTTGTACTGCTGGGGTACTCTCTGCCACTTTAAACTATGTCTTGGTAACTGCACAGATGTCTATATTCTCGAGTCTGAAGAGGGCTTGTGGGGAGGCAAGTCTTTTATTTAGGTTCCTGGCATTGAGCAGTAACACTTTGAAGTTCAATTGCGTTGATTTTGCTATGTTGGTAAGTTTGTCAGTTTGGCATTGCCAAAAAAGGTACGGGGGGGTGGATAAAGTTTTAGACAGTATTCAAAAGCCTAGACGGGAAATGTGCAGACTATCTTTGGCAAAGCAATGTGGTCTGTTAACCATGTACTTCCAAGCTGACAAATATTGGATCTCCTTGGAATAACACCGGAAAGATAGCCAGCTGAAGTCAATCATATTTTGCTCATATTGTGGCATCATCCTCTGTGATGTTAATATGTTGCTCAGTGTTAGGCTCTTACTAAAATGAGACACATAGTCTGAAAGCTCCATAATGTCTCTCTTCATATAGTCCAGGAAGGTACATCTCTGGTCATTTTTCACCTACATGCACTATGATGGAATCAAACTGGTACCTGTGGTGTAATTACATAAGCGTGTGCATGATTTGATGGATCCTGAATCCAGATAAGCAACTAACAGTTATCTTCTCCATTCAGCCTGGTTAGAGGGGCATCAGTGTATTTTACAATAGAAGCCCCTATGACAAGAGTCCTGGGAAGTATGTTTGCTTGTCTTAAGGGGCTTAGTGTTTGGGGCTACATTGACAGTGGCAGTATGTGTGTGGTTTTAGGTGTTGTTTTTCTGAGTGCCTTTGGGCTTGCTGGGGCATAGCTTTGACAATGGGCAGTCTGGGTGATCTTTGTTGCTTAGGAAGATTGCTTTCATGTGCCTCAGCATACATTAGTCTATGTGTATGTTGTGTGCTATGTGAGGTGGGTCATAAGTGTGGTTTTGACAATCTAATGTGCGCTTGTATCTGAAAGTTTTCCTCCAGTGTCATTGTGTAAGTACACCTCTCACATACTGTGTCTCTTCTTTAAGGATTACATGGTTGTCGGTAAACATCAGACAATTGCTACATTGTCCCAAGATGCCCCTATCCACCAAGCTGGCTACAGAGAAGGAAGTTGCATATCCATACTGTCCAGTCCTTTGGTGCAGATTACTAAGCGTGTTTTATTGGGGCAGATTATGCGAAACAGTGCTAAATTCTTCTTTTGCACTTACACAAAACTAAATTCTACTAAATCTATAGGCATTGCCACTTGACACCCAGCTTGTCAGCATGCAAGGCATTTGCTCCATATTGCTGCTTTACAGGGTACAGTTTTATGGACATATTGAAGTATTCTTCAAAAGTTAGAATTACGATAAGTTAATTATTTTCTTATTTAATAAAATGTTAAGGATTTGATCCATCAGTTGTAATAATTCAAAACAAATCAGGAGATCCAGCCGTTTCTTTAATTCCTGAAAGAAGTACATCATATTGTAGAAACATTTATGAATGTTAAAGTCTTTGATGGGCAAGGTCTTTAAAAAAAGGACAAAGAGGTGATTACACTTATAATTTTTGAAATAACTGCATCAAATATGGGCCCAAGATGGAAACCAGGAAATGTTTTCAAAATTAGCATTTAGAGTAAACCATGTGTTCTGAGTATTTAAAATTATGTAATATAGATAAATATCTGGTAAGATCTTGCTGTCTTGAAGTTTAGGAGTAAACAGTATTATATAGCTAATTTTCACAGATTTAGGGGCCCATATACATTTAGTTAAAGTGGATTCCATCTGTTTAAACGTTTTTATCAGTATTTCTTGAGCTGAAGATCTAAGGTAGAAAAAGATTTTTCTTCAGCTGAACATCTAAGGTAGAAAAGGATTTTAGAGAAAACATTAATTTCCTGATTGCAGAATCCTGTCAGGCAAGAAAACAAAGTAACTGGCATATACAGTGTAATCTATTAGTCAAGAGTAAGGACAGAAGCCAACTTAGTAAGTGGTCCTTAGAGTGCATGGACAACCCTGTTGGAGGTGGGAATGTTAAAAACTAATTTCCGGCATAAGCAGGCATATATCTGACTAGATGAAGTTAATACACAGCAAGGTTTTTCAAGCTGAATTTGTTTACATTGTACAGAGACAAAGTTCTCAGAGAAAATGTTTGGGAGTTGGGCCTTGGGGCAGAGCTTCTACAGTATCTGGATTAGATGTACTGACCACAGGCTCTGCACTATGAGGAAGCTGGTGACTGAGTGAAAGAGGAGAGAACAGTGAGAATAAGAAGTGATAAGTTAGGAGTTTAACTTTATATTCTGAGGTAAAGTAATATCCTAGTAATTACAAGACTGTGTAAATTTTATACCTTTTAATATGGCAATCTCAACAAAATTGTAATTAGGATTGCTAGAGAAAGGAAGATTTGGTTAAGTGTAATTTACAATTTAGATTTTTAGAGAAGGTTTGAATAGTATGCAGAATATTTGAGAAATCAGAATTTGATTGAGGTAAATAGATATTGATGAGATCTGCAAAATCAGTACATTGAAAGTTATAGCCAAAACAATTAGGAACATAATACGAAGAGTTTTGTGGTAAACAAAGGAAAAGTTATTCAATATACAGGTTATATAAATGTGGTGAAAGCATTCAGCCTTGTTGAACACAATTGCTAATTTTAATGGGAAGGAGATCATCGTATTTATTACTATGAGGTAAGGCATTTATATAAATGTTTATGCAATGTAGAATAGAGATAGGACATCCACATTTTTCCATAACTGAAAATGGCAATGAATGTTCATCCTGCCAAATGCCTTGGAGGCATCAACAGGTAATACAGAGATGTTATGTTTCTTTAAATATGCTAAGTTTTGCAAAATCTACAGAGTGAAGGTTTGGTCTGTCGTCTGACCAGCTTTCATAAAGTCACATTGATAATTAGATAGGATTGAAGGAAGAATATTGTTGAGTCTGTTTGCAAAGATAGAGGCAAAAATTGTAATATTAAAGTTGATGAGAGCAATTGGTCTATAATTAGAAATTTAGGTAAGGTCTTTATTTGGTTTGGGAAGGAACAAAACTGATTTAAAACAGGTGCCCTTAGGTAAGATTTTCTGATAGGCGAGGCTGATAATCTAGAATACAGAATGCTCCTATAGCTGAAACAAATAGTCTGTGTGTTTTATTATAATTCCATTAACCATTGGTTAATTTCTAATTCTGTGTTGGAATTTAGAAGTAAGACTGAACAAAAATTGTTCCAATACATTAGCTGCATTCTAATAGGCAAGTCGCTGTCTCTGGAATTTTATCTACTGTTCATAGAAAGCCTTTCTGTCCTGTGTTATACCCCTACTAATGTCAACACAGTTTGACTGTGGTGCTTGTGGTTTATTTTGTCAGTACAGTCACACTGCCTTAGACTAGCTGTAACACTTCCACAGACTAGATAGGCTAAAAATATTCTTTGTTTAATTTATGTAATATAATATAAATACTCCAACAGGAGGAACATTCTAGTATCACATCCTATCAACTAGTATGGATTTATCAAAGGAATATTGCATATTAGCAGCCTTATTTTTTTGGTCTGTATTTTATACTTATATGTATCAAAGTTTCTTAATGTGGTGATCCTGTACATTTGTACCTTACTGGACAGTTCACGCAGATGTGGGAGTGTGGTGGGTGTGTTTATGCTTTTCCTCAATGTAGTGCAGTCTCAGAGTTGGTATATGTAATTTGCAGGGGGTGTGGGGGATGCAAGGGGGGCAAAGCCCCTCTGCAAAAATGTAAAAAAAATACATTACGGTCTCGGACTGTTGGGTGGTGGGCACGATCAAGAAGGCCCTTGCTACTGTGCACATGGTGAGGTATGCATGTACAGGATAACACTTATTATACCATGACCCCCCATTAATATTCCAAAATGTGCACGCTGATTGGTCAGCGTGCATGTTGTAAATCGACTTATACTAATGGAAAATGGTCCAGTCGCCCGGACTTTTTCCATTAGTATAAGTCTTTTTTAAAACACTGTCTCGCTATGTTAAAGGAGTTTAACATAGCGAGACAGCTTTAAAAAAAGCAACGGACATCTCCATTGCTTTTTTTAAAGTTGTCTCACTATGTTAAACTCCTTTACCATAGTGAGACAGTGTGCAAAAAGCAACGGAGATCTTGCTTTCTCCATTGCTTTTTTTTTAAACCTGTCTCGCTATGTTAAATGGGTTTAACATAGCGAGACAGCTTTAAAATAAGCAACGGAGATCTCCGTTGTTTATTTTAAAGCTGTCTCACTATGTTAAACCCATTTAACATAGCAAAACAGTTTGTAAAAAGCAACTGAGATCTTGCTTTCTCTGTTGCTTTTTTCAAAACTGTCTCGCTATGTTAAATGGGTTGAACATAGCGAGACAGCTTTAAAATAAGCAACGGAGATTCTCCGTTGCTTTTTTTAAAGCTGTCTCGCTATGTTCAACCCATTTAACATAGCAAAACAGTAAAAAGCAACCGAGATCTTGTTTTCTCCATTGCTTTTGCCCACAGTTCTGATGTACTGCGTAGGCATACGCATGCGCAGTACATCAGAACTGCTGCAGAATACCAGACAGCTGCGGAAGGGCAGCAAGGAGGCATTATGCAATGCCATTATTTAAGAAAAGTAATTATTTTTTTCCTTAAATAATGTCATTGCATAATAGCAATAACCCACTTCTGGGTGTGGGTAATGCTGGATTTACCCACTGTTGGCTTTGTTTGGCCACTCGGGCTTCGCCCTCATGACCAAACCATGCCAACCGTGGGTAAATCCAGCATTACCCACACCCAGGCATGGGTTATTGCTATAATGTCACCCTCATGAAGACACTCAAAGCATTTGGAAAATATTTAATATAAAGAAATGGCTATATGGCCAAGAGATGCAAATCTGAACGATGTACAAAACTTTTTAAGTGTGACATCACTTCCAGTGTCATGTCTCCAAGATCATTAGTGGATACTTTGATTTTTATTTATTTTTTGATACGCATTTCCAGTTTCATTGAATTCCTGAACAGGCACATTTAGTAATGTCTATAAGGCAAGCAGCTTAGTATGTTTTGCGATCAGCATCTGAAAAGCTATGTTTCTGTCAGTAATATCAGTAACTAATGCACTAAAAATCACATTCAAACCAAATATAATATTCTGTACTTGTAGAAAAAAAAGTAAGTCTTGTTTACTGCCTGATTGCTAACAAAGTTGTCAACTCTTCAGCATATAACATTTTCAGGATAGAAAGACAGAAATATGGAACAAAGAGTAATTGCTTTGTGCAACCATTTAAACACAAACCTTTGAGAGCTATTTTTCTTGACCAGTGACACCTGGAAAGAAAAGGCTAGAAGCAATGCTTTTTCTACTGGAAATGTGGGTATATACCCCCACAACATCCTTATTATTATCACTCTGAGATCACTAAAGATTAATGGAGGAAAGGTACTTGGTTCACATACAAAACTAGCTGTTCACCTTTCTCTGATTTCTGGCCGGTCTGATTATTTGCAAAAATTACTTTTAAGGTAATACTTTTAAATAACCATATATCAAATGTCGACTTATCAGGGTTCTCTGCAGAAGCTGAAGTGTGCATTTGGTCAACAGCTGTTTAGTCGATAGCTTATGATCAACCAAGCAGCTTGTTGACAGGTGGGATATACCTTTAGCTTGTGTTTGTGCAATCTCAGAGTTAGTATATATATATATATATATATATATATATATATATATATATATATATATATATATATATATATATACTTTCACAAGCTCTGGAACAAAGCAAAAAAGCAGGTTAAGCTCGATAAACAAAATTACTATATCACTCAACAAAACAAATACAGTACCAAACCGCAAAAATTCTGGGCAACAATAAATAACATCCTACAGCCTGGAAGAACCACCACTACTGCCCCCAATATAACAGTTACAGACCTGGACATAGCCTCCAGCTTTAATATCTATTTCACCTGCTCAGTACTCAAACTCTTAAACAACATCACTTCCTCCAACACCCCATAACCACCTCAGGCCCAAATCAATACCATACCTTTCTCACTTAAGTCTGTTCCTACTTCTACTATCCAAAAACTCCTAACCAAACTCAAACCAACCACCCTTGCAGCAGATAATCTTCCTGCCAAATACCTCAAAATTGCATCCACAGCTATAGCCTATTCCATTTCTCTTCTAATAAATAGATCCATCACCGAACACACTGTTCCATCCCTGTGGAAAATCTCATATATCATACTTCTCCACAAAGGTGGCTCCTCCCTAGACCTTTCCAACTATTGACCAATTGCAATTCTCTCACCCCTCTCTAAGATCCTAGAAAGATGTATTCATCACCAGTTTCTCTCCTATCTCCTCACCAACAACCTTCTCTCCTCAACTCAACATGGATTTCTCCCATCCCACAACACCACCACTGCCCTACTCAAATTCAGTAATACTATAAATACCTACAGGAATCTAGGTACATTTGTCTCAGCTACCTTCTTAGATTTATCCAAGGCATTCAACACAGTTTCACATAATAAACTACTGTCTTGTCTCTCTGACTTCAACTTTAACAACCCCACCCGATTCTGGTTTAAAAGCTATTTAGATAACTGCCAACAATCTGCCAAATGACATAACTCTCTACCCCCCCACTCCCAACCTCCTTAGGTGTGCCACAAGGATCAATCCTAGGACCCCTTCTTTTTAATATCTTCACAAACCAACTCCACTCAGCTACCTCTAAAGCCAACATAGTCCAATACACTGACGACACAACTCTCATATGCTCTGCACCCAACATCCAACTTCTCCAACAAAAAGCCCAAGAAGCCTTCTCTGAAATAGAGAACTGGCTTAACAACTCATACTAAATCCCAAGAAAACACAACTAATGCTATTCCACTCTACTAAAACGAGCAACCTTACCTTCTCTATACACTCCACCAGCAAAACCCAAATCACCCCTGTCACTGAGGCTAAACTCCTAGGAGTTACCACTGACCAGCAACTCAAATTCACAAAGCACATATCAACAGCCATCACTAAAGTCCAGAAAAAGCTAGGTACCCTCTATCTCTGTAAAAGTTATCTAACCCTTGAATTTAGAATTGCAATAGCCAGGACCCACCTCCTATCGACTCTACTTTATGCATCCCCAATTCTAACTAATCTTTACAAAACTGACCTTAATAAACTTTCTGTCTGTTACAACAAAATCGCTAGATTCACTACCAATGCTAAATCACGATCCCACCACTGCCTTTCCCTACAAGCCTTGCACTGGCTTGAATTTCTGAATTTATTAAGGTACCATCAAATCAGCCTACCTCATCTAATTCTGTACTATCTGGAGAAAACCCCTGACCTGACTGGCATGCTGAACTTCTACAATTCAAATAGACAACTTCGGTCCTCCAACAAAGCCTTAATTGAAACCATCACATGCAAAAAAAACTCCGGGGAATCACTATCTGCCCATTAAATAGCAAAAATATGGAACAACCTTCCCTCTGACCTGAGACTACAAAACTCCATACCCTCCTTCAAAAGCCTACTTAAAACATACCTCTTCACCAACTATCTATGCAATTGTAATTGACCCCCTGAAGCCTCGTCCACTCAATATTTCCACACCCCATCTGTCCTGGACAACACAAACAACACCATCTAACTATACCTATCCATGTGTGAGCAGTAACCTATATATGAGTGTATATAGATGCATGTGGTACAGTGGTAGTGTTGTCGCCTCACAGCAAGAGGTTCTTCTGTTCGATTCATGGCTGGAGCACCTTCTGTGTGGAGTCTGCATGTCCTCCCTGTGGTCGAGTGGCCTCCGAAAGACATGCGTGAATGGGCATGCCTTCGCTGAAAGTTGGGCGTCAGGCTGGCAACTTGGTACCATAAAAAATCTACTGCCAATCATTAGCGGACCGGAGTTCCACTGTGGCGACCCCTAACCAGGAAAAGCCGAAAAGATAAACATAGATGTGTGTCTATATGTGTGTTAGTGTATGTATATGTGTATATATGTATATATATATATATATATATATATATATATATATATATATGTATATGCTCTTGCATGTATATCGGCTTGAACTTAAACATTTATATCTTGCAATGCTTTACCAGGTTCTTATCTACTCTCATTGTATATTTTGTACACATGTATTTTCAACCAAAAGGGGAAATATCCTCTTATTGTATACTAACGTATGTAAAGTCTACAATCTGTATGCTACTATTTTGTAATGTCTCTTTTGCAAATTTTTCTTCTCTCTGTAAACTTAGGGAGTTTTTCTCCCTAGGACTCGGCTGAAAACAGATACTTGTCCAGTCAGACTATCCTGGCAAACAAATGTTAAATAAATAAATAATAAATATAATTAGCAGGGGTGTGTGTGTGTGTGGAGGGGGGTTCATGAAGGGTTGCTCCCTTGGAAAAAAAACTATGTTTTTTTGCTGTTTGCTTTAAATTTTCATGCACCGAGGGTTTTTTTTGGCACATACATACTGTCATGTTGATGACATCTACATTTTGCCAGTTGACGTTAGGCGACTTTTATCTTTCCTACCCATACAGAAACATACACTCACATACAAATGCAAACAGACACACACACACACACACACACAGATACACACACATACAGTATATATATATATACATATATATATATATATATATATATATATATATATATATATATATATATGTGTGTGTGTGTGTGTGTGTGTATAAATATATATTTGTATGGGTGCATGTCAATTCATCTGAAAGACAGTATCTAAACTCACTTCATCTAACCCAGCATAGCTAAAAAAAGGCAAAACAATAAAAAAATAGAAAGCAATGTTTTTTGCCCCCTGTACCTCCTCACTTATATATAACAGGTCCCATGATCATTCTACAATGGAAGAAAGGAAAATAATACTGGAAATGTACCATCAGCTTGTACAATCCAGTCTGTTCACTGTGATAAAACCAACCTAAAAAATGACTTACAAATCTTTAAGAAAACTCATACTAATAAAATCATAAAAGTTCCTTACTATCAGAGTTATTGGCACAGAATAGAAGAGGAGTGCCACTGATTCTGTGTCATCAGAGTGAAGCAAAAGATATGGAGTGGATTAAGGATGTTATAGAATTACTGAGTACTGTGAGGGTTATCCTAAAGTAAGGAAGAAATCTCTTTTTCCAAATTAAGGAGTAGAGAATTCATAGCATTAGTCAGGAAAAATGCAGAATGTACTTAGTTAATGTGATACATGCATGTCTTATCATGTTTCTTCTTCTTGTTCATACTCTATCACCATTGTTCCTTTTTTATGCATGTAGTGCATACCTCTCAACTTCCTAATGCAAGAAATCTGGGCAAAGCTTTAAATAATGGAGGGGGGGGCAGGCTCAAACAGATTTTAAATATTGCTCTTATAAACTTAGAATGTTGTTAGAATAACATGATTTCTGTTAGCTTGCATTTTCTGAAGGATATGAAGTCTGAAACTCAAATGTATGTTATTACTTAGCGACTTCAATCCTCACTAGTTTGCCGGAAAAGCAAGAATTTTAATAGGAGCAGAGCAAAAATATGTGGCAAAAGTCTGAATATTCTGTGGAAATCTGGACAGTTGAGAGGTATGATAGTGGTCTGCTTTCAATATTCAACCACCAGGGATCGCAAATCTACAATTCTAGTTTAAAGGCTGACATTTTCCTTAACTCATTCATTCTCTTCCTCGTCTATTGCAAAGCAGTGACCACCAATAAAATATGAGTAAAAGTAACACTTTATTTGCTTTGGTTCCTAAAATATAATCGATAAGCTGGATGAACAGGAAGGCTACATACAAAGATGAACTTGTCTCTGGTAATGAAAATCTTAAGAAAATGAAACCATACAGTGTTTGTAAACAGAAAAGAAAAGAAAACATCTGTTCAGATAAAGAGCTATTGAGAAAGGTGAAGCTTGTCCTTGTAATGTGAACTACTGATCTCAGTGAAAGTGAGACTCCAGCTAGTTAATTATTAAAGAAGCGGAATAAACTGCATCAGTGCCCCACATGCTAGCAGTTGTTTAAAACATTTTCCAGATAAACAGATGCGATAAAGAGGCAGGGGATTAGAGAGATTACAGCATAGAGCAACGCTGTGGATATGTGTATTTATATACTTTGTAAAATAATTATTTACAGGAAGCTATCCAGTTGTATTTTTCTAAAGGTGCACTGGATGACGTATTAAGTGTTTTACTTAAATGTTATCAGTAATTTATTACTGAGCTAGGAGGAGGAAAGGTACATCGTCACTGTTATCCTCGGAAGTGGAATTTATAGCTATCTAAGTGTGTACTTTAACACTGTCACATTTTATGCATACTTTATTTATGACAGTGTTTCTGAAGTATGTATTATTCCATGTTGGCTGCTAAAGAATGCCTGTGAAAGTGCATTAGCTATGCTCCAAGAATATCTAATGTTCAAATTCAAGGATCATGCATTAAACATATCTTTACATAATTAGTCCTTGCAGTTTTTATTTAAGAACATGATAGATGATTTTTGATGTAACAATAAGAAAGAAGCATTCACACTGTAGCAGAAAATGACATTAAAAGTGGAGGTGGGACAAAAAAAAAAAAGAAAACTTCAGATGTTTAGTTCTTTAACACTTTCCCCCAGCAAAAGAGAACATGATAAGAGTTTTCTGGATCACTTTGATGGTTCTCTGCTCCCTTGCCAGCCACACCTTTGCCTTCTTTCCTCAAGACCAAACATACCTGTTGCATAAGACTATTAAACAGACTGCTGCTTTTGTACAGCTACATCTCTCAAAGAGCAGCTCATTACATTTTCCATTCTTAGTTTGATAAAGTCGTCCCTTCTTTTCCCTTGAGTCTCAGACTAGTAGCAAAAACATGTTTTTACAGATATGAGGTTCTCCTTTACCATATTCATCAGACAGTTAATAATTCTTCACTTTCTCTTCTTACTCTTTCTTCAGGGTATGCAGCCTTGTACCAAGTCACAATCTTCTAGCATTATCTCATGATAATCATTGTTTTTCCCTGTGTTGCTCTTCTGCTCATTTCTTCTGTTGCATTTGTTTACCGATTTGCTCATTCATTTGTTGATCAGTATAGTGACTAGATCTAAAAAGAACACACAGACATACATGCTTACATCTCAACAGCTAACTACAAAATGGCAGTCAGGCTCACACGTGCTCAGTATTTATACAGTTGTGCAAGCCCCTAGAAAGCTTCATAAAGGTATACACACACACACACACACACACACACACACACACACACACATATATATATATATATATATATATATATATATATATATATATTGATCTACATCCTCCCTCTTTAATGAATTGTCTACAATGTAATGACATTTGAAAAGAAACATGCATTTCTACAGACACTAAGAAATAAACAAAACATTCATGTCCAAGTTGCCATATATCTGGAACATGGTCTGTAAATGCGACCTGATCTAGTGATATAGCAATCAGAACTGGATTTAGCAGCAGGGACAGTCATCAGTGAGCAACTTGCTTCAGGAGTTTCGGGATTCTTCTCAGGAACAGGGAGATTTACAGAAACATCCTCTAGAACTGGAACGTTGGATAACTCACTCTGAAAAATACAGGCTTTCTCGCAGGTATGATACCGGTACCAAATGTTTCTGATTCTGCCTAAATTCTGCTCCTTGCAATTCCACGATGTATGATCCTGCCTCTGGACATACACTTTTCATGACACCAATCCGATAAAAACATTTGGATGTCTGCATCCTCACTATCTCGTCTTCTCATAACAGATTGAGTGGTTTGCTTTTCTTATCACAATAGGACTTCTGGGATAAGCACTTCTTAAACAGATCGGCTTTCACTAATCAGTTGTTCTTGACACATGGAACCAATAATGAACTACTAATTGATAGTGTGGTTCTGGTTTGTCTCAACAGGAGTCACTGTGCAGGTGAACCAAGGTGTTTATCATGAGGATTATTTCTGAGATTCAACATATTCAAGAAAAAACATCACTATTGTCTCGTTTTGACTTCTCTAGTAATCGTTTCACACTTTGAACTGCACTTTCTGCCAAACCATTTGACTGCGGGTACTCAGGGCTACTTGTGACATGAGTAAAGTCCCACTCTTCAGCAAATCTCTTGAACTGCTGGCTTGTAAACTGTGTACCATTGTCAGAAATAACTTTGTGCGGGCTACCATGGACTGCAAAATTATGCTTCATCTTAGTAATGACAGTACTGGATGCTAGATTAGGAAGTAGGCCAATCTCAAACCAATTGGAATAAGAGTCTACTAACACCAAGTAATGTTGACCATTCCATTCAAAAATGCCTGTTCCTACTGTCGACCAAGGTAGTTGAGGAACCTGGTCTAGCTGAAAAGGTTCCTTCTGTTGATGTGATTAGTACTATTACATACAGAACAAGATGAAAGTACTCTCTCAATGTTCTGTGACATAGAAGGCCAAAATACTAGTCCTCTCTCCCTTCTTTTGGTTCAATCAGTTCCTGGGAAGCCATGATGCAAAAATAGTAATATACCCATGTCTGCAAGGAAAATAAGGTTGCAGGTCTACTGGTAAACAAGATTGCCCTGACAGCCATTCTCAACTGATAAAGTGGTTGAGCTTCTGAAGAACTGGATCTGAGGCTGTATGCCTTCTAAGCTCAGCAACATGTGTGGAAGAAAAATTTCTCACTTCCATGACTTCAAAATCAAGTTTCTCACCTTCATGTTGTTCAGTGGTATTTCTGGGTGATCTGGATAATGTATCAGCAAGATAAAAAAATTTGACTTTCGCGTAGATAAGAGTGAAATTATACTTTTGCAGTCTCAGCATCATGTGTTGCAATCTGGCTGGAGCTGTATGCATAGGCTTTCTCAAAATAGTGACTAGAGGTTGGTGATCTGTTTCAATCTGGATAGGTCTACCATAAATATAATCATGGAACTTCGAACATGCAAACACAATTGCCAAGAGTTGTTTCTGTATCTGCACGTAGTGCATTTCAGCTTGGGTTAGAGTTCTGGAGGCATAAGCTACTGGCCTATCCTCTTGAAGAATGACTGCACCAAGACCAAATTTCAAAGCATCACAATCGTAACTGGTTTGTGAACATCATAGTATCTGAGAGTTGGTGAACTGGCAATGCTCTGTTTCAGGACATCAAATGCTCTCTGGGGTTGTTCTAACCATGACCAAGATATATCTTTGCATGTCGGCTCTGTAGGCTGTGCCTAAAGTTGTCTTAAGTCTGTAATGAACTTGCCTAGATAGTTAACCATGCTAAGAAAATTTTGTAGGGCTTAAACATTGTCTAGAGTTGGCATTTCAAGAATTGCTGTTTGCTTGGAATTATCTGATCATAAGCCAGAACTGGTAAATACATGGACAACATAAGTAACATAGGAAAAAACAGATAAAAATCACCAACCAAACAGTCCAAAAGCAACACTCAGGGCTGGAAATCAGGAAAATAGCACCAAAATGAATCTTTATTCACCACAAGTAAGCGCTTTCGTCTGGTGAATGTCACCAGACTTCTTCAGGCAAAGTAAACCATACAACATTAAACTTATATACCCAACAAATTAAATCAATTAATCAATTTAGAAAACCACACTGCAATCAATTAAGTATTTTAAACAAACACAGCCCTAAGACAGAAAAAAACTTCTCTAATATACTAGGAACATCAAGGAAATATATTCATTTCAGTCATATTCAAAGTATTAGAAGACAGTGACCTATAAAAACAAGTTAAAAATAGAATATAAATAAAATACCTTCTAAAAATACATTGAAAGAATAATTAATGAAAATACATTAAGTATATACACACTAGTGTATATGCTAAAACCTTATTATTGTATACATTTAAATAAATCATTTCTATTCATCTGTCAAAGGCTTTTAATTTAAGCCTACTAGAAATGGATATTGCATCATTGAGTCCTGGTGGAGAATAAGCATTTAAAAAGACTTGCCACCAGGCTTCTTTCTCCTCAAGTTGCAATTTCCAATGTTACCCCCCCCCCCCCCCAGCTTCACACTTCACTTGTTGAATTACTAGAAATTTAAAATTATGATATGGAAATGTCCTTAAATGTCTATATAATGCATTTTTTACATCTTGCTGTCGAAGTTCATAAAGATATTCATATATACGTTGTGCAAGTTTACGTTGGGTCTTCCCAGTATAAAAATCTGGACACTGGGAACAAACTGCAGCATACACTACTGCATAAGTATGGCAATTATTTTTTCCCTTAACCACAATTTTTTTACCACAAATTCCAATACTTGATATTCTCAGAATATGCTTACATTGGTGGCACATACCACAAGGTGCCATACTCCTCTTAGCCTCAATGAGTAGGGGCTATTCTAGTAAGCGCTTGAAATTCATACCTTTCCGAAATACAAAATTGGGATGGTCACCAAAAGTGTCCATCATAGCTTGTTCCCACATAAGAATAACCAAATTTTTCTTTACAATATCCTGCACAAGGGAATTATCACTAGAATATGTACAGATAAAATGGCATATAATCTCCTGAGAATTTCTGGTACCTTTTGAATATTTGCTATTAGTAACTACATCTTGTCCATCATTTGTACAATAGTTGTTAGTCCTAGGGGATAATAAAAGTTGCCCATTTGTAGTCATGTCAGGACTTCCCAACACTGGAACATAAAAATCATTACTTCGATTATTAATAACCTCCTGTTTTATATTATATGTTAAACAGATGGGATACCCCCTATCAAGGAACATATTACTCATAAATTCACATTCTGCCAAGAAGTCATTAAACTGGGAGACCATCCGGGCAGCTCTCACAAACTGACTCTTGATAATCCTCCGCTTGACATGGATAGGATACTGCTAGAATAATGAAGCATACTGTTCGAGTAGGTGGGCTTCCTAAAAATTGTTGACTTAATATATCCATAACTTATATTAGTGATCAGTACATCCAAGTAGGAAATCTTTACTTCTTCCACCATATAGGTAAATTTAAGAAAATTTGTACTTTGGTTAAGATAGTCTATAAATACAGGAATATCTTCCTGGGGTCCTGTTCATGCCACAAACAGGTTGTCAAGGTAACACAAATACAAAGGAATGTGTTCAAAAAAAGGGGAACAAAAAAGGAAATGTTTCTCCCACCAGGCCATCAATATGTTAGCAAAAAGGGGTCCACAAGCCGACCCCATAGCTACACCCTCAAGTTGTTTAAAGTGGTGGCCCTCAAAATATATATAATTGTTTTTAAAACTATTTTCATTAACTGAGTATAAGTATTGATATGGCTCTGTTCAATGCCAAAGACGGTATATAAAAAATCAGAAAACTAATCCAAGCCCATACCATGAGGTATACAACTGAAAAGGTCCTTGACATCGATGGTGATAAAATCACCCCCCTACCCAAAAGGGATAAGATTGTTACATTTCCCCAAAAACTGTCCAGGAATACCGGCATAAATGTGGGAGGTTCAAAACCATATTTTCCAGTCTATTATCCAAGAACCTGGCTATATAACTAGTTTTGGACCACCCTGAGTCTACTATTGGCTGAAAGGGGGGGGGGGTTAGCCAGGTCCTTGTGGATTTTCGGAACTCCAAATATAACTGGAAATTTAGGAGTTTCGATAGTCATATAATTATATTCATCAATACCAATCTGGTCCTGGGTAACCATATCAAAAAGCTCCCAATCAATCCTCTTATATGCTATATTGACCTCATTAATAGAGGCCTCACTATAAGTGCTACTATATAATAGCTTGAACATGCTCTGAATATAATCTTCCTTTTGAACAATCACCATCCTTCTCCCCTTATCTGGTTGCATAAACCTGAGGTCAGTTTTACCCCTAAGTTCAGACAATAATGTTATTTCAAGGGCAGATAAATTGATTGTATTATTATCTGTTCTAAAATTATGCATATAATAGCAAATATCCATCTCACATGCAGTTTCAAAAGATTTAAATAAATAATGTGGATCAGGGTTATAGGTACTTGGTATTCTACAGTCATTATTGTTTCTATTATAAACATGATTATCATTTCTGTGCAAATATTTTAAATTCAAATTCCTAATATAAATTTAAAAATTACTAATTAACTCTCCAAGATTATATGGTTTGCTAGGTACAAAGTAATATCCTTTACTGAATAAATCTGCATGTTGAGCAGTAAAGGAAAAAACAGAGTAGTTATAAATTTTAAAGTCACTAGATGAATTGACAACAATATTTAATTGTCTTAAAGCAGTCACCTAGTTGTCTCCTGTTGTTGTAAACTTGACCGTTCCTCTGTCCTTGTTGATTCCAACTATTCCCCTGTAGATAGGGGTTCCAGTGTTGGGGCCTCCTGTTCCTGAGCCTTTCCGTCCTCCATGGCCCTGGTACATCTAAAGGGGCAACCTCCCCTTCAAAATCAGTTGTTCCATGTTCTCCCAGGTCCGTAGGCTGCCTTTGATATTCTGTGCTGGTTCCACGAATAACTGGTGGTGCAGGATAAGCCTTACCTGTCTGGTAGGCTTTCCGATCATGTTCCAGCTATTTTGCTTTGTGGTTAGCAATAACTGCTACTACACCATCAACCTACTTGAAAATAGCATCATACTGGTGTTGGCTGCTTTTGTACAAGCCCATTGTATGAATTTCCTCATCCAAAGCACAAATTTCACCAAGCAAGCTCTCCAAACAAGTGTTATGTTTCACCATGAGCTCCATGAGCAAACAACCATGCCGGTCAAAGACAGCCAATTCCTGGTGAAAAAGGGAATCCTGAACCAAGCCATTTAGGAATTTCCAAGTCCTAAGGCCTTTTGGGACTTGATGAAACTTGAGACTCTCATTAAAATATGAATTCCGCTGTTGAAGTTTTTTATAGTCAATTAATTTGTTTTTGAACATAGTTAGTTTGGTATCCATAGCATCGGACACTCCTGCACTGGCCTGGGATGATGGTTCAGTCCTACCAAGCCAGGAATCGAGCATTCCAGGTGAACCAACATTAACATTACTGTTATTAACTGGAACAAAACTTACAGTCCGTGAAGGGAAGGCTGGAAATTGCACAGAGCACTGTAAGCCAAAATTGTTAGTTCCACCTCCTTCCCTCAAAACAATAGGCATTGCATTAAAATTAGTTTGCCAAGCTGAACAATCTTTCTCCACAGTTGGTTTAGGTAAAAGTTGCTGTACAAGGGCTGTTAGAGACTGAACAGAGTCTCTTAATTGCAAAAAGTCTTCATAGGTGACCCCTAGGTTTCCTTCAGCCATGGTGTAATAAACACAGGAAATAAGAGATAAAATCACTAACCAAACAGTCCAAAAGCAACACTCAGGGCTGGAAACCAGGAAATAGCACCTAAATGAATCTTTATTCACCACAAGTAAGCACTTTCATCTGGTGAACATCACCAGACTTCTTCAGACAAAGTGAACCATACAATGAATAAAGATTCGTTTTGGTGCTATTTTCCTGGTTTCTAGCCCTGAGTGTTGTTTTTGGACAACATAAGTAACATCTCATAGCCTGAACTTGCACTTCTGAGGATTCAGCTTAAGATTCACTCCATGTGCTCTTTCCAGAACTTTCTTGAGGTTTCTGTCATGCTCAGTTTTACCATTACCTTCTACTAGAGTATCATCTGCTATAATAGCACAGGGATACCCAGAAAAAATTTGCTCTATTGCACGCTGGAAGACTTCACTGGCAGAATTTATCCTAAATGGCATTCTCAATAATCTGTACCTGCCAAATGGAGGACTGAAAGTAGTTAACAATGAAGATTTTTGATCAAGCAAAATTTGCCAAAATGAACTCTTTGCATCCAAGATGGAGAAAACAGTGGCCTTTGGCTTAAGAGCAGCAACTTCTTCAGCTGCATGCTTTGGATGATGAGGTCTTTTCAGTGCTTCATTCAAATCTTGTGTAGCAATACATATTCTGATATCATCTGAGCTTTTCTTATAAGCAACAACCATGGAGGATACTCATTCTGTTGGTTCTTCAGCTGGACAAATTACACCTTGCTGCACCATTTTATCAATCTCAGCCTTGACTCTGTTCTGCATAGCTAATGGAACTTTATGGGTTGGCCTGACTTCAGGGTCTAACTTCATGGAGTACACAACTGGGAGTTTGCCTAGTTTGTCTTCGAAAAGATCATCTTAGGTAGAAAATAGACTGGGTAAAATTGAAACCATGGTCTTTCAAGCTTACATGGTGGACTTTCCTATTAAATGAAAGTCATCCCATTTTCAAACTGTCTGTGAGGCCTAATAATGACTGTACATGCCTTTGTGAAAGCACTTCTGAACCTTCAGTTTGAATTTCTTCACCACCATTAGCACCAAGCTTCACACACTTTGCCAAATCAAGCTTCTCACCAGCACGCACTCTAGCAAATGTTTCTGTTGACATAACATTGCACTTTGAATCTGTGTCAACTTTGAGCTTTATGGAAGACAAATTTATCCAAACAGTACAAAATACTTCATTCTTTGCCCATAAATCTACTACATTGACTGTTTCATTAAGCTCAGACACACCATCAACATAAAAAGTAGGGTCACAGCTTTGTAATCAATCAACTTGTCTCTTTGAATGTTCTCTTTTAATAAAAGAATGCCCTTTGTTTGATTTACAAAACCTTTTGAAATGATTCGATTTATTGCATTTGTGGCACTGCTGACCAAAACTAAGCACTTTTCTCTTTTGAGTTCATCATGATTTACACCACAGTTACGACAGTTGACTATGAAACTGGGTAGAGGCACAATCTTTGAGTTTGCTGACTCACTCTTGTGCTTCACTGAGACTGTGCGATTTCGAGAGTGTTCCTTGGAACTTGCCAGAAAGCTATGGGGTTTCCCAGTTAGTGTTACAGGGTTTACAGTTGCTATCATGTGCTTGGGCCTATTTCTTTTAACCACGTGCTGCATACTATCAACATGAGCACTAGAAGATACTGGAAGCATGCATTTCTCATTTGTAAGCATATTTGTGTGCTTTTCTGTGAGCTCATATATCTGACAAATCTCAATGACCTTAATTCAAAGTTAAATCACTGTCACAAAGCAAAATCTTTATAACAGCATCATCTTTAACACCACACACAAGTCTGTCTTTTATCAACTCATCCTTTAATTCACCAAATCTGCACATTTTAGCCTTATTTCTCAAGTCATTTATATATGCTGCAAAAGTTTCTCCAGACATTTGATCTCTTTATTTGTTTGGGGGTTACACATTTTTCTAAATTTACATTTTAAGCACTCAAGGTCTTCCCTTTACTCAGCTGGTACAACTATATGATGGTTTTCACAAATGAACGCTCCCTTTCTATGGCTTCTGAACTACCTAAATTAAGCAGAGTAAATGCCTTTGTATGATCATCTTTATCAGAAACTGCAGTTGTATGAAAATATTGTACTCTTGCTCAAATACTCTTTAATTCTCTGCATATTATTATCAAAGACAATTGGAGATGGTCTATGAAATCCTTCAGCCATGCCAACAAAGTATGCTCAAACACACTGAAAAAAATGGCCCTTGTAATTATGTATGAACATGCACACACAGCCAGTACTTGTAATAACATTCAAATGTACAATAAACTCTCCAAAATACTGTACTTTGTGAAATATGCTTTGAAATTGCTTTATTTTGTGAAATAACTGTACTGTAATACTGCACAATCATGCGAAGTCTATGTATACTTCAGATATCTTGAATAGCTTTAATTAATGCGAAAAAAGTATGTGCTATGAGCTACTTCAAAAAAATACGGTCGTTTCTTTATTTTATTTTTTATGCGATTCAGACCTTATTTAAAATTTGCTGTAGTAATTTGAATATTTTTAACAATATGTCCCAGTTTCGGACATTTCATTTACTTAGAAATTTGTTTAGAGTATTCTGAGTGCTTTGTTTTCTGTTTTGCAAATAAGAAATCATTTAAGTAAGCTTTGATACCTGAAATATATTTCTGAGCTTTTTTTTTTTTTTTGCAAATTAAATGTGCAGTGGGGATGATCAACTCCTCTATATTCCTACACCTTTAACTCACTGCCATCTCAATCTAGAATTTGGATTTCTGGATTCCATACTGACACCATGTCACTTGTCTTGTTTCATTAAAGATGAACAGGTAGGGTAGTTTGTTTATGTGCTTTATTACAAAGAAACACATCAGGGTGGGCAGCAGCAGTAAAAAATATAAACAAACTGATTAACTTCAGACTACACAGACATACATGCTTACATCTCAACAGCTAACTACAAAATGGCAGTCAGGCTCACACGTGCTCAGTGCAAGCCCCTAGAAAGCTTTTTAAAGGTATGCATACATATCGATCTACACCCCAAAAAATTAAACTATTCCTATTCCTTCCTAAAGCACATCTGGAGGACAAATCCACATTCAAAATCTTCTCACTTAACAATATAAAGATAGAAATTGTACCCTGTAGAAAAATGCTTGGTGTGACAGTTGATGACAGTTGATTTCAACAACACTGTGCCAAATAAGCTCCCTGTCAAACAGGGAGAGGAGGTGCTATGTCTAAGAACATCTGATGTTCTGAAGACCCTAAGGTGAGTGAACCCAAGAAAAGCAGGGCTCATATTACATGACTGAATGGTAGAAATAGCGAACTCTCATTTGTTGAACCCAAATGCACGAAACCACAGAATATCGAAGGAATGGATCAGCAAATTTTTTTCTCAGGGAAAAAATTCACTGGGCCGTTCTTTGGACTTTGCTGTTTTCTTCCCTGTGGTGCGATCTTGGATTTGGTATATTTAAGGTAGGGGGTGTGGGGGCCACAACCCCCCACATTGGGAGGGGGTGTGGGGGTGAAGCCCCCCACTTTATGTTGCCTGTACATTTTTTTTGGGGTTTTTTTTTTTTTTTTTGGATCAGCGAATTTTTTCACTGGGAAAAAATTCTCTGATCCGTTCCTTCAACATTTTGTGGTTTTGTGCATTTAGGTTCAATAATAGATCATTCGCTATTTCTAGGGTTTGATCATATAATATGAACCCGAAAAGCAGCTGATCTTGATAGTATTATGGGAATGGTTCTAAGAGACTGTGCTAACCAACTGTACACTGTACACTGTACTAACAGATATATTCAACACATCCCTGCAACTAGCCATTGTACCCAGTTGCTTCAAAAATAGAACAATCATTCCCTTACTCAAAAAATCCCAACTGACAAGCCTAAATGATCACTGGCCAGTTGCTCTTACATCAAGAGTAATGGCGTGTTTTGAGCAGCTGATCAAAAACCATATCTCTTCAAGCCTACCTGCAACATTGGATACATTACAGTTTGCTTACAGATCTAACCGCTGCATGGCTGATGCAATAGCTATAGCACTTCATGAATCCTTGGCACATCTAGAGAACAAGAATTGCTATGTCAGAATGTTGTTCATCAATTTTAGTTCCACCTTTAACACTGTCGTCCCCCAGAATCTGATATCGAAGCTGATCCAGCTAGGCATCAACACCCCCCTGTGTAAATGGATACTGGACTTTTTCATCAATAGACGCCAAAAAATATGCATGGGAAATAGCAGTTCAATCAGTATTACATTGAGCATGGGTGTCCCTCAGGGCTATGTCCTGAGTCCTCTGCCGTTCACCTTGTTGATGCCCGACTGCATGGTCAAGCATGAATCCAACAAAATCATCAAGTTTGCGGATGATACCACTGTCGTAGGTCTTGTCAGAAATGGTGAGGAAACAGCCTACAGGGATGAAGTGGAGCATCTGACAGGCTGGTGCAACAGCAACGATCTAGCCTTAAATGCAAGCAAGACCAAAGAATTAATAGTGGACTTCAGGAGGACTCAGGAGATACATCAATCTCTGGAAATTAAGGAGTGGCAGTGAAAAGCATCAAAAACAGGAAGTTCCTGGCGTGCACGTCTTAGATGACCTATCCTGGTTGACTCATATTAGCCAGACAGTGAAGAAGGCACAACAACGTCCTTCACTTCCTATGGAAACTGAGGAAGGCAAACCTGTCTAAGTCCATCTTAAAGCCTTCTACAGTGGGACCATCAAGAGCATCCTCTCAAATAACATCATAGTTGGGTATAGTAACTGCAAGGCATCTGACTGCAAGGCTCTCCTGAGGGTAGTGAGAACAGCAGAAAAAGTCATTGCTTCCTCACTCCCATCCATGGATGATCCACACAAGACTCGGTGTGTGGAAAGGGCTACGTAGATAATCAATGATCCCACTCACCCTGCCCATGGCAAGTACTTCCGCCTTTCCTTGGGCAGGCAGTTTTGCAGTTTACACTGCAAAATATCTAGACTGAACAGGATCTTCTTCACTCTTTCCATAAAGCTGCTGAGCTTGAATACCAGGCGCGAAAGCAAATAATTAGATCAATATGCCACTTGCTATGAAGTATCAGCTGTAGTAATCACTCTGGCAAATTGCTTCAGTAACTGGGTACAGTTAGCCTAATTTCTTATGCTATCACTTCCTGAGTATGCAATAGTCAGGAGTGAGTCACCACTCCATACATGTGCAATATGAACATCAGAATATATCATACTACAATCGATGAAGAGCAATATTCTAAGCAATCACAATCTGAAGTTATAGTCTTGCAATACCTACTAGTATAATATTGCCTAATGTATTCCTGTCCAATTGTGGTAATCTAGTGTGCTGTTAATATTTTGATTATTACTTTATTTGCATTAGTCTTACTTTGATTCAAACTATGTGTTCATTGTTATGCCTTGCATGGGGAGCAAAGCAACACAATTTTGTTCAGCTTGGACTGCTGTGTATATCTGAATGACAACAAAGTTTACTTTGAGTTTGACTTTGACAACCTCAGATTTGAACCCCACATTCAAAATAATATAAAAAAAACCTCATTAGAAACATAGCATGCTTTATAGACATAAAAACTTTCCTACTAAATTTGCTAAAACCACCATAGTAACACTTACCTCATTCCTTCACTCTTATATAGTGCCCCTATCCTTATCAACTTACAAATATCTGCTAATACTAAACTTGAAATATGTTATAACAAAGTTGCTAAATTTTCTGCCAATAAGCAGTACTATACAGATCACTGCAAGGCCCTTAAAAGTTTGAAATGGATTGAACTACCCCAGTACCTGGACTTCGCACAACTAGCTACTGCGCACAACATCTTTTATAAACCCCAGTGCCTGTCCTGTACTAAGCTCTATTCTTCCTTCCTAACACCCAAGCAAACCCCATTGTTCTTCTGATAAACAACTTCTCACCATCTAAAAACCTCAAAAAGCTATTGAAAATAACCTTTACTGCTACTCCGTTGCCAAAAAAAAAGGAATTCTATTCCGGAGGTTATTAAAGCTATAACTTACCACCATTCCTTCAAGCATCTTTTGAAAGACCACCTATCAAACTCATGGCTCTGTTCATGCTATACTCCCAGTGGAACATCAGTGTCATCTAGTTTTCTACTTTTCTTCACACCTATTTGTACAGATTCTCTACCCATCACCACTTCCTCATCTTTGTCTGGCTATCCTACCCTCTCTACCACTTTGCATAACCTCTTCCTATCACCACCTCCCCAGTTATACTAATGTATCCTAATCTCTTCCCCCCTTTATAGTTACAATTAAACACATGGCTTTTACTTATGACTTCTGTGAATTACCAAAAGGACATTCTACAGAATTTTATATAGTGTTTTACTTTGCTTTTTTCTCATTGTTCTGTTTGTTACATATTTTTGTTATATCTCTATGCCTTACAATTTTGTTGATTATTTTTGAAATATATAATTTTCAACTGTTTTTTATGTAATGTCTTTGGAATAATTGTGGTTAGGAAGGCTATCATTTCAGGAACATTGTAGGGAAAGGATGGTAGTTTATTCTGCCACCAGGTATGATAAGCTTTATACCTAGGAGAGAAGTTTATGAATAGGAATATAAAAATCAGAGAACAAAGAGTGTGCGAATAAAAATCACCTGTCTCTGGAAAGGGAAAGACTGTGTTTTTCACGGAAAAGAAAGTCTGAGAGAAGGGTGAATGAAGAAACATATTTTATTAAGGAGGGCTTAGATCTCGAGCAGTCAAAGAAAGAGGCTAATACTTTTACAGGTAGTGTAGATTCATTTTGAGGTGAGAATACCTCTGTAATGGGCAATAATCAAACAGAAGGGGTCATTAAATCTAGAATTTTTAGAGAGAAGAAAGTCATGTTGATTGGAAAAGTGAAACACAGTTCAAGCTAAAAGTATAAGTATTTATAGTTAGTGACCATTACAATGAGGATAGATATTTTAAGTGAAGTGGACTATTTCCTCTTACTTAACTGGACAGCTGGAAGAAACCGGCTGGTGGTCAATTATTTAATAAGAAGTAACCCTACCACAGACCCTTGAGATATTCAACAGTACAGAAAGGAAGAGTTAAAGATGAATAATTTTTATTAATATTTGAAAGAGTTGGTTAGGCATTAAAAAACTCAAGTGGTCATTTTATTTGTAAGATTCAGTAGAACAACACAGTCATGACCACCACATTTCTAACCAGAGCTCTCCATCTCTTATCTCAACAGTTAAAGATGAAGCCTGAAATAATCGGCAACAATGGTTTCAAATCAGAGGTAGCTTTTAAATATTAGGACTACTGATTTTAAAGTTTATGGAATAAGAGGATTTTAATTAACACACATTTTCTGAAGGACAAGAAGTCAGTAACTTTAGTAACTGCAATTATTTGTTTCCAGTAAAATACCACAATTTTCAAAAAAAATGATGTACACATCAAAATTCTGAGCTAGAATCATGGACATCCCTAAAAATCAGTGAGGTCTGAGAGAAAAGTTGCCAGCTGGAAACAGTTCATCATCTGCATCCCAGCAGTCCTCTGACGTTGCCAATGCCACCTCGCACAGAATTACCTCACTCACTGCATCAGATTACATATGTTTGATTCACCTCCTGATAGACAGGCGCTGACTTCTTTCTCTTCCTTTAGACCTTTACCTCTATTTTTTGTAAATAAGCACTTTATATCCATCCGCTATGGAAAACTTATCTGTTTTACTCTTTACTATGCTTCAGATCTTTTTTATTTCTTTATTTTCATTATATTCTGTGTTATTTTGTTTAAAATGACATTGGGGGAATTCTTAAAGATTATCGCAATATATACACCTCGTGTACATCTCCCGGAAAACTTTTATTATTCAGAGACAGCCCTAATATGGTGCTGTAGCATGAAGTTTGCAACATTGCATTCACTGTCTATGAGGCCATGCTACATGAAGTCTGGGGAGAGGCATCTAGTAATTAGCTATGCCCCCCCCCTGGAACCTCCTCCAGAAGGCATCTGTGCACTGTAAATTAGCACAGTCACTCCTCCCATGTTGCAGTAGTGAACATGGACGAAAGGCCAAGTCCAGCCATCATGGATGAGGTAAATACTGAGGATTTTAGATGTAAGGTAAGGTCATGACTCAGAGGTGTGTAAGTGAGTGAGTGAGTTTATGTATGAGAGGGACTCCATGTGTGTGTGTGTGTGTGTGTGTGTGTGTGTGTGTGTGTGTGTGTGTGTGTGTGTGTGTGTGTGCGTGTGTGTGTGTGTGTGTGTGTGTGTGTGTGTGTGTGTGTGTGTGTGTGTGTGTGTGTGTGTGTGTCTGTGTGTGTGCCTGAGAGATAGTGTAAGTGGGCTAGTGAGGGGCTGAGGTAGGTGTCTGTGTGTGTGTGTGTGTGTGTGTGTGTGTGTGTGTGTGTGTGTGTGTGTGTGTGTATTTTGTGTATATGTGAATGAATGAATGGATGAGTGTGACTGAATGAATAAGGGGTTATGTCTGTGTTTGTGTGTACATGTGTGTGAATGTGTGTTTAATATTTATGTGTGTGCTTGAGTGTGTGTGTGTGTGTGTGTGTGTGTGTGTGTGTGTGTGTGTGTGTGTGTGTGGGGGGGGTGTATTAGTTTTTGAATGTGTACTTGTGTGTGTATGTGTCTGTGTGGAAGACTGATGGATGGGGGGAAGCCTTTGCCTATATTATGCATCCACCACAGTTAGCTAATGTGAGAAGTGCTGATCTGCACTTTGTGATACATAACTGCGATTATTTAACGACCCCCCATTAATATTCCAAAACGTGCATGCTGATTGGTCAGCGTGCATGTTGTAAATCAGACTTTTTCCATTAGTATGTCTTTTTTTTTTTTTTTGTTTTGTTACAGCAATGGAGAATGCAAGATCTCCGTTGATTTTTAGAAAGTGTCTCGCTATGTTAAAGGAGTTTATCATAGCGAGACACTTTCTAAAAAGCAACGGAGATCTTCCTTTTTCCATTGCTTCCACACACAGCTCTGATGTACTACGTAAGCATATGCATGCACAGTACATCAGAACTGCCGCAGAATACCAGACAGCTGCGGAAGGGCAGCACGGAGGCATTATACAATGCCATTATTTAAGAAAAGTAAGTATTTTTTTTCTTAAATTATGTTATTGTATAATAGCAATAACCCACTTCTGGGTGTGGGTAATGCTGGATTTACCCACGGTTGTCTTTGTTTGGCCACTCGAGCTTTGCCATCATGACCAAACCACACCAACCGTGGGTAAATCCAGCATAACCCACACCCAGGCGTGGGTTATTGCTTAATTCATAGACATATGCACATTAGCCGATAATGAGGTCTTACTTCATTGTGGCTAACATATCTATGAATCTCAAAAAAAATGCATTGCATTAACAACCCTTTTTACAGAACCCATTAAAGCAATGCAGCAGGGATTTAATGAATCTATGGGATATTTCATACTAGACTAAGTACTCATCATAATGGTATTCAACTCTTTTTGTTTCAACTTCATGTTTATTAAAGTACTGGAGTCCAAAAATTGCACAATAAAATGCAAATATAAAACAATAAAGCATAGTTATATTAAGTTTGTGACAAGTGCTATAGTAATTTTATTTGCACAACTGCCTCAAAATAAGTACCGAAAACAGCGGCAAGCAGGCAGAATAAAATATAAATAAATAAACAAATAAATAAATATAAATACAGCTCAGTATAAATAAATATGTAAGTGAAGCTTGACCTTAAGATCATATAGCCAATGTGCACTGATGCAATGGGTTATAATCCACACCATCCACAGTAAAACAGGGCTCCATGTTCAACATCCGTAGAACAGAAATGTATACCCGCATTTCAATAAACCATTCCTACACACACACACACACACACACACACACACACACACACACACACACACACACACACACACACACACACACACACTCATACAGGGTAATTTCTAGGACAGACTAATAATAACACCAAAGCTGCAAACACTGGCTGCTTTATGATAGTACTGCCACCAGCCAGACTTAGCCTAGCACTAATCCGCAGTCACTGCACCATTCTTAAAAATAACTCAGCTGAAAAAAATGATATCCTTAGTTGAGCAGTATTCTCTTTCAGAGTTGGATGCCAGTGGTCCTATACAAACTGATGGCTGTATTATATCAATAAATAACAGGCATAAACTTTAAAAAAATGCAATTCTTTACTAATAGAAAATTGAGTAATACAGTCTGAGAAATTAAATATGCAGACAATATACACTTTTGCACTCATAACTATTTTAACAGACAAATGTTTTTTTAGGGAAAAAATAACCACTTTGCTTCTAGTTTCTGAGTGAAATAATTAGTATGTTATATCTAACAATATATAAGAAATGTAAATGCAAAGCATTATAGCATGAAACACATGCTTGCAAGAGGCTGAAATCCATGCACAATAGAACAAAACCTGTTAAAATGGCTTTAGGGAGCTAGATTTCAAGGAAGGGGTGTAGTCCACCTGACCTCTGGAAGGATGTTTGAGGATGGGTCTCTAGGGGAGACATCCAATTAGCACAATTGTTCCAAACCAGTTTCCCTTTAACATACCCAAATCCATGATACTTTCTGTGTCAATTTAATTATTTGCCTTTTGTTAACTGGGTCCAAGAACACTTTTATTTGACATGGCCAAAGCCATTATGGCTCTGAAGTACGCATTTTAATATATTTGCACACACAGTTAACATCAAGGAAATGAATTAGAAGCAAAATAGGTTCATACTTCATCCTTAAATTTTCAGGGTCTATGTATTAGTTTCCCCTTAAGTGTTTGTATAAGTTTTCCCTCAAGTGTTTGGCAGAGCTCTGTACAGACTCAGACACCTTGAGTGACATTTTTCCTGTAAAAGCACGATTTAAATTTCTCCAATATCTAATTGCACATAGGACAACTAGTTTGCAGTGACAAACACTGTCCACATAGTTTGCAAACTAGATACTCCTGACAGTGATTGATATACTCACTCCAACAATCTAATCAATAAAAAAGGGGTCTGCTGCCATTGATATGAACTTTCCAACTGTCTCTGTTACTGGCTTGGTGGATATGGGCATCCTGAGGCAATGTAGAAATCGCCTCATGTTTACTGACAACCAGTTAATTCTCAAACAAACTGATATGGTATGTGAGAGATGTATTTACACAATGTCATTGGAGACAAAGCTCTCGCATAAAAGTACTCCTAATGTCAATAAGGTTGTTAGTAGTACACATGCTGCACCCATCACACACAATTCAAAGCAGACCTATAGATCCACATATACTGTGGCACTTACATGTAACCTTCCTAAACCACAACGATCTCCTACAAAAAGTGCACATAAGAAATACCCTCAGCAACCCCAAACACACTCTTTCAAAACAACACCCGCATCAACACATAGAGCTACAGCTCATGGAGCCTCGAACTCTAAGCCCATAAGACAAGATCCAACATTCTAGTCATTGGAGGCTCCATTGTGAGACACACTGATGTCCCCTCTCACCAGGCTGAGTAAGGAGAAAGTTATGGTCAGTTGCTTATCAGGGGCTAGGATCCACCACGTTACACATGCACTCAGGTCATTGGACCACAATTACCAATATGACTCAGTCATAGTCCATATGGGAGTAAATGACCTGAGATGTACCTCCCTACACAATATGAAATGAGACATCACAGAGCTCTCGGAATATGTGTCTCAGACTGGTATGATATAGTATCCAAACAGAAGAGGCTCACCACGACAATGTAATGAAATAAAAACAATTTAATAACTGCAGTAAAAGTAAACGCTTTCACGTTTCAACAACGCTTCCTCAGACTTTAACAAACTGCCATTCACATTCACATATTTAAATAATGTTTTAAAAGGCACATCAACCAATCAAAAATTGTCAATGAAATACATCATTAACACACTTACTTAAAGAAATATGTTTAGAATATGTTAAAAATATATATCACTAACGCAACTCATAAAACAATACCGTATAAACATAACATGTCTATTATAACTATTATAGTATACTATTTATCTAAGACCATTAAAATATATATATATGAAATATACATGTATAGAGAACTCAGCCTATAACTACGTGACAGTGAAAGATCCAAAACTATATGTCGGTGTTCTATTTCAATGTGTATATAGGCGAGCTGATAGAAATGGTTTAAGTGTAACCTTCTCATTCAGACCATGCCCTTTATAACTCTGTAACCTAATTATCCATCTATTCTCCCTCTCCTCAGTATAATTCTTAATGTCACCTAACCTATTGGTTTTCTTTATTAATTCAAGTACATTAAATTTAAACTTATGGGAAGTGCCCATTTGTAGAACATGTATTGCCAATGAATTGGTTTCATTTTCTTTATTTATTGCATAAATATGTTCCCTGACACGTTCCCTGAGGCTCCTGTTGGTTTTTCCCACATAAAAACACGAACATGTCTGACAAATTGCCACAAATATTACATATCTAGATTTACAATCAGCATAAAAGTTCATATTATATCTGTGAGTTGTATCAGGGTGCACAAAATTATTACTGCCAGACATATAGGTACAATGATTACATGTTCTACAAGGAAACGTGCCTTCTCTAATAAGATTATTGTGCTATGAGAACAATACCATAGAACCCATCAGAACTATTAGAGAAGGCACATATATATTTAATCCAGTTCCAATAATACATGTACATTTCTTTTTATTCCAGCAGGGTGCACTGTTGCTACATTTTAACACAAGCAAACCTCACGAATACAGATCACAAGCTATTAAATGCAATCTAGCTACTACACCTTCCTACTAGTATCTGTTGTTGTACCCTAAGGATCAATATATATGTGTCCCTCTTGTTCAACATATTTATTAACAATTTGTGCATAGCTGCTAAACATACCAACTCCAATATGCTACAAAGCTTCAACAACTTGGTCAGGATTCCTCCACCTCCATCGAAACCTGGCTGGCCAAATCCGACCTCATCCTGAATCCAAAGAAGGCAAAATTACACCTTTTCACCCCAACCCAATACCAATTACAAAATGAACTTCCAAAATCATCTCCTCCAGCAGCACAATAATTGAATTAGTCACAAGAATTAAGCTACATGGTGTCACTATTGATGATAATCTGAAATTTGACTTGCACATTCAACAAATTATCGAAAAAAGCATACCGGATGATGGGTCTCTTATACACAGTTAAATACTGTCTCAATGAAGTAGACAGTGCCAGTATTAGCATTTTGGGGCTCCAGCAAATGTCAATTTGTGGGGCCCCCTGCTCACTTCCAGTCTAATTATTACCCTGCCACTGCCACCCCTCCTAAGCAACCTTTTAGTTCATGCTGCACACACGGACCTGTACCTACAACTGTCTTATATTATGACAGGCCTGCGAACCACATTATATTGGCTTATCTCACAAAAGGACATTCAAAGTTACTGGCATTTAGATGTAACTATGATACATTACAACTTTATGTGGAGAGCTGGGCTTAGGTGAAATGGTGCCCTAGGAACTGCCTACTGTTTCACCTCCCACACATGTCTCCAGTGCTCCCCTCTGTTTTCTCCCATCTTGGGCTCCCCACACCATGTACATTACTTTTTTCTTCCTATACTCACATTTTGAAATAGTCTTCTGCTTTTTCAAAAAGCCTTGACTTTCTAAATGCTCTGAAAGTGCATTTAATTTTTTTTTTCATTTTACACAACCTTTTCATCCAATGATGGCTTGAACAAAAATTATGATTAGGGAAATAAATTCAGTATTGCTGTTTCACCGCAATTTTCCATGCATTCTTGCAATACAGCTTTCCTGGCCAAGATAGCACAGTAATAACCATTTAGGAAATAAGTCAATTAAGCTGGAGATGCCAGAAATCATAGGTTTATAGATGCTTTGGGGTGCACTTCAGAGAAGTTCTCAAACTTTTAATCAAATGATGGTCTGAACAAAAAACATGAGTAAAAACAATTTCAGGCTTATTTTTCTTGTTTCAAGGGAAAACATAAGTTATGTCCAAAGCTTAATGTTCAAAGCTGACAAAATAGTAGCTTACAATAAACTAACAGGCAGTTGTTGCGTGGATACAATAATCCTATCTGGGAATACTGCCTGCCTCCCTGACCCCCCCAAAAAAAGACAGTTTCTGTATGTACAGCCCACTGGTGTTAGACTGGTATGAAATCAGAGCTTCAAATGGCCACAGTCATGTATTCCAAGTGACTCCTATCATATATATATATATATATATATATATATATATATATAGATATATATAGATATATATATATATATAGATATATATAATATATATATATATATATATATATATATATATATATATATATATATATATATATAATTATAGATATAGATATAGATACATACTGTACATAACATGCCTTCTCATTCCTTACTCATACCCCCCCTCAAGACAGCCACCTGTATGAGTGGGTAATGTGTGATTGTGAAGAAGGCAAAAAATAACGATTACTGTAATGTATTCCAATTTGTTGTTCCAAGACAGTACACTACCTCTACACAAGCTATAGCAACCTTCTTTGTACACCTCTGAGGTTTGTGAGAAAAGTAAAAGAAACAATGACGCACTGTCCCAATCCCACATACAAGTTATAATGACCTCCTGTACACGTCTAAGGTTTGACTGTGATGAAAATTAAAGAGGTAATGACCACACAATCCACAGCCTTATACACACACACGCGCACACAACTTACAGCAACCTTTTGTATACAGACAAACATCTGAGCAGGTCTGGTTTTATAATGGGTGCAGATGAGGATAGAGTCCATCACTAAGTCCATGTTAAAATCCATTAACACAGTCTGGGGTGTGAGGGCCACCACACTCTTATAAGATCTAACCTGCTTGAATGTTCTCTGATATATTTTATGCCATGCGAAATATAATTACTTGTTAACTGCATTTGTATGCTACCTATAAGTCCTGGCATTATTGTATGTGTGCACAGATAAAAATCAGTTACATTTTTTACACACACACACACACACACACACACACACACACACACACACACACACACACACACACACACACACATACACACACAGGGAGGGCATGTAGTCTCCATATAGCCAAGAATTCAACCGGAGCAAAGCACAGTGATATGACATTGATACTCACAGTGCCACAGTGGCAATGAACAGTTGTGTTCACATATCCGGTTCCTGATAAACCACCAAAGATGGCAACCTATAATACAAAAGGTCTGTGATAGTGAGTGAAAGAAAATACGGCCAGCTTGTTACTTTTAAATACAATTCAATCCCCCACCACCCAAACAAACAAGCATAATGGCAGTGCTGATGATGTTTGTGTTAATAGCCAGCTTGTTACTCTTACATTGTAACACACACACACACACACACACACACACACACACACACACACACACACACACACACACACACACACACACACAGACACACACACACACAAGCATAAGCCATAATGATACTAGTTTTATACTCATTTTGGTAAATAGAAATACATTGCATGACTAGTAATGCCACACCAGATCAGTGATTGTTGTTTAGCAGTCATCAAACAACAGCAGGGGTAAGTCACTTTTATTTACCTCATTGAGGAGTAATGCATACTGTCACAATCCCTATGTTCACTGACTGTCCCTGATTTTGTCACATAATTTTGATCTGTCTTTCATAAAAAGTTTGATTGCTGGTAAATCATTCAGGATCACAGACTATCATTAAATGCAGACATCAGTTTAATATTTTTTTATTGTTCAAAAATGCATGTTCTGTTAACTTTTTTTAGTGAATTAGAGTAATATTTAAAATGTGTTCCTGATTTTGAGATATATATAATATATATATATATATATATATATATATATATATATATATATATATATATATAATTATAGATATAGATATAGATACATACTGTACATAACATGCCTTCTCATTCCTTACTCATACCCCCCCTCAAGACAGCCACCTGTATGAGTGGGTAATGTGTGATTGTGAAGAAGGCAAAAAATAACGATTACTGTAATGTATTCCAATTTGTTGTTCCAAGACAGTACACTACCTCTACACAAGCTATAGCAACCTTCTTTGTACACCTCTGAGGTTTGTGAGAAAAGTAAAAGAAACAATGACGCACTGTCCCAATCCCACATACAAGTTATAATGACCTCCTGTACACATCTAAGGTTTGACTGTGATGAAAATTAAAGAGGTAATGACCACACAATCCACAGCCTTATACACACACACGCGCACACAACTTACAGCAACCTTTTGTATACAGACAAACATCTGAGCAGGTCTGGTTTTATAATGGGTGCAGATGAGGATAGAGTCCATCACTAAGTCCATGTTAAAATCCATTAACACAGTCTGGGGTGTGAGGGCCACCACACTCTTATAAGATCTAACCTGCTTGAATGTTCTCTGATATATTTTATGCCATGCGAAATATAATTACTTGTTAACTGCATTTGTATGCTACCTATAAGTCCTGGCATTATTGTATGTGTGCACAGATAAAAATCAGTTACATTTTACACACACACACACACACACACACACACACACACACACACACATACACACACAGGGAGGGCATGTAGTCTCCATATAGCCAAGAATTCAACCGGAGCAAAGCACAGTGATATGACATTGATACTCACAGTGCCACAGTGGCAATGAACAGTTGTGTTCACATATCCGGTTCCTGATAAACCACCAAAGATGGCAACCTATAATACAAAAGGTCTGTGATAGTGAGTGAAAGAAAATACGGCCAGCTTGTTACTTTTAAATACAATTCAATCCCCCACCACCCAAACAAACAAGCATAATGGCAGTGCTGATGATGTTTGTGTTAATAGCCAGCTTGTTACTCTTACATTGTAACACACACACACACACACACACACACACACACACACACACACACACACACACACACACACACACACACACACACACACACAAGCATAAGCCATAATGATACTAGTTTTATACTCATTTTGGTAAATAGAAATACATTGCATGACTAGTAATGCCACACCAGATCAGTGATTGTTGTTTAGCAGTCATCAAACAACAGCAGGGGTAAGTCACTTTTATTTACCTCATTGAGGAGTAATGCATACTGTCACAATCCCTATGTTCACTGACTGTCCCTGATTTTGTCACATAATTTTGATCTGTCTTTCATAAAAAGTTTGATTGCTGGTAAATCATTCAGGATCACAGACTATCATTAAATGCAGACATCAGTTTAATATTTTTTTATTGTTCAAAAATGCATGTTCTGTTAACTTTTTTTAGTGAATTAGAGTAATATTTAAAATGTGTTCCTGATTTTGAGCTTTTATCTTGCTATTATTTTTGGCTTTGCACAAAATTCTTGAGCAAAGATATTGAGAGTTATAGTATCTGGTGAACTGTCAGTGTTTATAAAACTCCCTGAAAGAGAAAACCATCCCTGAAATTGGAAGCATCAGCTCCCTTTAAAAATGCAAGGTACGCACTGAGGTCATTCACTCCAGGCTGTTGATCTGCAGGCCATACCTTGCTTGTATTCATTCTCTAATTATCAGCTTTATCCAAGTAGGGTCACATCACAATCCTATTTCAGTTAAAGAGGGTAATCTAAAAAACAATACCTTTTTTCTCCTCATTTTTCCCCCAACCAGTAGCAGCTTTTCTGCCCCCCCCCCCATAGTCAATGATGATTAAAGGGGCCACTCTGCAGCCACAGGGATTACAGGTGCTTAAAGCTAGCTATGCTGTTAGTTTTAGTAAAGATAATGCCCACCAAAGATTTAACTAAGCCAAGGGCACTATGCCAGAAGTAAAATATTTAATTAAATTGTGAAGCCTGTTATTTGACAAACCACTGTTGATATAGCCAGCAATATGTTTGAATTTTAAAGGCGATACAGATAAGTGATATTATCACCCACCTGGTTTATTAAGTATACAATCTTTCTGTCCTAGATTGTTTTGGTTTGACAGACACATTACAAAATATCAAAGTAAGATAACCTGCTATAATTGGGGGTCCCCGTGAACCAGGGGTCCCCCAGTGACTGCACTGTTTGCTGGTGCCTGAAGCCAGCTATGGAAGTAGGACAACTTTTGCCCCTTCCTACCGTCTTCCTACACTCATGTGTGCCTCATCAGTTTTTATTAACCACCAGGCCACACAGATAAGCAAGCTTAAGCAGTGCTACAATAAAATAGTCAAATCTGCATCCAGTAAAACTTACTGTGCTCATCAATGCATTGTCCTTAAGCACCTCAAATGGCTACAGGTGCCCCAGTACCTCACTCTCTGTCTCTCTCAACTACAAGAAACACACAGTGTAATACAGCATCCTGAAAGATGCCTTGCCCTAGGCTGCTTGTTATACAGCAACACCCTCAGCTGGCAACTGTAGTGATAAACATCTCCTCATGGTTTAAAAGTCCAGCAACATAGCTGCATTCCAGCCATGTCTCCAAGGTCCCACTTTCACATTAGACTCATTAAAAATCCACTCATTTTTCAAAACTAAATTAAAACAACTCCTCCTTAACTTTTAGCTGTGTTGCTGTCACTCTCCAGGATAAGATTACTAATTAGCGCTACCACCATAGCAAATGCTGTACTTAAAATTCTGTTGAGCCACCCAAGTGCTGAAACTGCACCCTCACTTAAACACTCCTATAATGTACTATTTCTAATATGTATTAAGTATATTTAGTAGTATTTTGTATTGCCATGTCTTGTTATTATGTGCAATACGTACATATAATGTCTTAGTATTTGCATAAAATGTGACATTTGTGATTGTTCAATATATTGTTCTTTAACTTTATGTGCTTGGAGTTTTTTCCTATGGCCTCACTGAAAAGGGGCCTTGTGCTTAGCTTGACTTTCCCAGAAAACAAAAAGAAATAGATAGATAAGTAGATTAGATAGACCAAGGCCCATAATGTTTTGCACATTGCTAAATCATGTCATAATTTTACCCTCTGTTTTATACAGGGGCCTTGAAGTAAGACAATAAAATGTGGATCTTTTAGCTACTTGTCTTATTTGTTGAGTATCATGTGACAGACAAGTCAACATCAGTGCATTGAATGGAGATTGATACATGGCAGTGGCTAGTAACAGCATCTGTGTACTTAAAAAAAAAAAAAACATTTGTTAAAAATTATTTATAAATTGGGTAGCTGGAAAAGAGAAGCTGCATTTTATTACTAGTCTGCATAGAAGTGACTGCACTGGTGAGTGGCATGGAACATAAAGGAGTAGTTGATGACAGATAACAAAGTAGCAAGTGCCCAAAGAAGGAGAAGGCAAGCAAAATACAAGCTGAAAGAGTACACTGGTGTGTTTTCATTTTCTACAAACACTCTCCTGTCTCCACTTTTTAATACTTTGCCTTTCTACCACAGTTTTGTCAGGATCAACTCTTTCTACTGGTATGATTGCATCTTTAGTAGTACAGGTCTTGGCTGCTTTCTCTTTGGAGCATACCCTCAATGTGCACTTTCAATTAACAACTCCTGCTGTGGAATACCAGTCCAATTGCTTATTTGTGCTTTCATAAAATTAATAAGTCTGCTCCTTCCACTTTCTCTGGTACAATAGAGAAGCTCAGTTTTTCTCTGCATGCTCTGTCTTCTAACTGCCATTTTTTAACAGCTATTCTTGATAAGTCTCATACTCAGCCAGCCTTTTCTTCACTTCATCCACTAATTTTTGAAGTTTTATCAGTTCATCTGAATAGCTAGTCGATGATTATTCTATTTTTCCAGCCTTTTGTTATTTGAATTAATATGCTCCTTCAATATTTCATTTATTGTTATCAAGTCTGATAGATTTTCCTCTAAATTATTGGAAGCCATCTCTTGTATCAAAGATGTAGCTTGAACTGCTTTTTGCTGAACAATTGCAGGATTCTTCTCAGTCAATGTTTTCTCTTCATCTTTTCTAGTTATTTTTTATGGTTCTCTAAATTTCCTCATTGCTGGTTTCCATTCCATGTACTTACCAGCCAGTAACTGAATTTTACTCAAGCTGGTAGAATTAATTTTATTTCTAGTTTTGATCTTGAACAATGGAATAGCTGAAATTAAGCTGTTGATCAGTGTGCAGTCATCTTTTGAAGTCCAAAAGGTAAGACATGTTATGTTTTTCTTTCTGTATAATGAGCATAACTTAGACTCCCTATGGTTTAGTACATGGGATGGAAATTCTGCACAGAAAGAATTTGTTAAAGTTATACAATTCTGTGTTAATGCTCAAAGGCTGACTTGCATTTCGCAAGAAGAAGCATTTTTCATGTGTATGTAAAGTAATTATAAGTCAACTGACACCAATTCAGAATTGAATTGACTATAATTAAATTATCTAGATGTAAATTGCTGGTTAAATGTTTTTTGTGCTCAGTGTATAATTATACAATTCAGATGAAGATATATTAAGTTTAAAATTCATGTGATGAATCTGACTGTGACACTGTGGATATCATCCAGCAAATCTGGTGCACTGCTTATGGAATTGCAGTAGTGAAGCCAGATGGTTAAGTTGGTAAAACAAATGAAGGTTTAATGGTCGACTACACCTGATCTGCTGCTATTTGATAGATGTGATCGTTGTGGTAAATGCTTTACTGGGGGATATGTTTACATGTTTATAATGAACTTTTGCATAGTTTACAATGACAAAAATCCAGGGCCCTAATATCAAAAAACTTGCTCTTAGTGTAAGAAACCACTTAAACTGAGAGCAGATGGTCAGATGGGCCTTACACTGTAGTAAATCACTTACACTAAGAACAAGTCTTTTGGAAACAGAGCAGACTTATACCGAGAGCAACTCTTTTGGAATCTGCCCCTAGGTCTTTCAACTACTGCACAGGTACGTATTTTTCATTCAAAGGTTCAGCATTTGTAAAGGTTCAACATTTCCAGAAAATTAAGGTATCTGAATTATAATAAGACAATGAAGTAATGGTCAGAAACAGGATGAAATCAGGATATTATAAAGCAGTTACTGGATAACAAACTGAGGGAAGAACAGACAAATCAAGAATTGATACAAACATATACGTTCTGTAGCAGTGTGACTGTGCAACATACATTTTGCTTATCAGTGGAACATTTTTTTTTTAGAAAAAGCCTCAGTAAAGAATCATGTCCTATTAGATATAAAAATCTTGAAAAAGGCTTCACTCACTCTAACTCAGATAAAAATATGGTGTTCCATTTTCCTTCCGTTATAACTGAAAGAAATTTCAGTTTTTGTAAGCCATTTAATGTAGTTTCAAAAAAGTCATTTTATGCTCATAAGTGAGCATAGGCATAACAATTGTTTTAACCTGAACCTACTATGTTATCTAACATCAAAAGACCACTTTCAGAACATCTATTGTACTTATTTATAATATTATTGGCAAAACCCTGTTTACATATAGTAATACCACTAGCTTTCCTACCTGTATTGCTGTTGCAAATACATCTTGTATCCAAGAATATTTAAAACAAATAATTTCCTTGTCAGTTGCATGGATTTCTTGGAAGAAGCATGAAAATGTTATTTTCGAGAAAGAATAGAAAAAAAGGGGGCATATATCTATATCTACATATATCTATCTATATCTATATATCTATATCTATATGTGTGTGTGTGTATATATATATATATATATATATATATATATATATATATATATATATATATATATATATATACATCTATGAGTCCTATTTGTTTTATCGACAGAGCATTTTGTCAAAAATTAACTTTTGTTAACGTAAACAAATAAAAAAAAAATGCAGTTTGCATGTTGCCTTAGTTGTACATCAACGTATACTATTGATGTACAAATAAGGAAAGTTTTGTTGAGATCGTAGTATAGTGGGGATAAGGGAATATTCCCTTTTCTGCACTGTAGCTTGATCTCGGAGTGAGAATATTAAAGTAGGGGGGTGTGGGAGGCACAGCCCCCCACATGGGGGGTGCAGGGTAGCTTACCCCCCTGCATAACACTGTTTAGAGTGTTATTTTTCTGTTTTTTAGTTAGTTTTTATTTTTTTATTCTGCAAAAGTGCTTTTTCGATGGAATGCACTTTCGCGGAAGTGCATTCGAGGAACTACGGTTGATGAACCGTACTTTTGATTTAAAAATGTAGATCCATATATATATATATATATATATATATATATATATATATATATATATATATATATATATATTTATATTTATATCTGTATTGAAAACACAGGTGCCATATATGTTGTACCTTCCTTTAATACCGATAATGTCTTGCTCTGGAGTCAAGTAAGCCCAACACAATGATGTCTGTTTTGGCATCATGTTCAATAGTCAATGTGAGAAGAATGCATAATGTTTAGTGTTTATACAGATATAACTTTTGTTTTCAAAGTTGCTGTCTACTGGAGGCAAAGGCACAGCACGGTATCACAAAAACTGAAAGAGTGGCATCTTTTACATAAATGTATGCTTTTGTATTTTAACTTCCTGAATATATATATATATATATATATATATATATATATATATGTATATATATACATATATATATATATATATATATATATATATATATATATATATATATAGATAGATATTTTTCCCCCTCACTTCATATTGCAATTCCTATTTGTATTACACTAACTTACTTTTAATTTCTCTACAAACTGTCCAAGATTTCTATAAATATTAAATGATTGTCATATACCTTGTATTGATTTTTAACCACTGTTTTTATATTATGTCTAATTTGTTGTAATTATTAAAACTGCAGATTTTTTTTGTTTTACTTTTGAAGATTATAAAATTATTGTTCTTAAAATGTTTTGTAAAAATCTGGATGTCTTCTCCTCAGGCCTCTGCTGAATATGGGTTTCTACTCAATCGGACTTTCCTGGTAATCAAATGTCAATAAATAAATACACACACACACACATACACACACACACACACACACACACACACACACACACACACACACACACACACACACACACACACACATATATATATATATATATATATATATATATTTATGGGTCTAGGACACATGCTT